>NC_132780.1:191091005-191392181 GCF_048418805.1 Vulpes vulpes
AGGAAAAGGGAGTATAGCCAGGAAATTGACAGCCAGTATTTTTCTAATTCTGAAATAAATTTAGGCCATAATGAATTTAAAAATATGGAATAAAGGGAAGTGGGAGAAAAGGGAACCTTATTTGATTAGAGGAAGAAGAACAAGAACGAAAAGTGTTAGATAAGTTAACTTAATATGAACACATTTAAAACTGGCCTGTACTTACTGTGAACGCCTGAAACCTTAGTAGGCATGTCAGCAGCTTCTTCTAAGTGCTCCTTCGTTCCTTTGTTCATTTATTCATTGATTAACTATGATTCTCTCCTATAGAGAATAGATTTCTATTTTGTCCAAACAAATGTCACAGATGACAATATAAGCCCAAACACCAAAGTCTTGCCTTATGAAGATCCTGTGTGTAGATTAAGCAAAAATCAACGTAAATCTGCATTCTTGGTTCACCACAGGGAGAATTTGATGGATCATGTGGCACCTCATTGAGGATGATTAGAGAATATTAGTAGAAGAGGGAAGAGCAAGGAATGGAGTTAGAGAATAAAGCTATTACCATGAAACATTGTAATCCTATAAGCATTTTATTCCACATGTACCATACAGAGTATCACCTTGATGCTGAAAACACGAGAATTCATTTTATTTAGTAGAAGTAGCTGAAAAATTAGACTTTGCATGAGCAATTCACTTAACTCCTTCAAGTTCAGTTAACCTTATTATTTTTTTCAAGTGGGAGTTGGACTTAGTAACCCTTCAGGATCTTACTGTTGCTAAGTCTATAATTCTTTTTTTTTTTTAAAGATTTATTTATTTATTTATGATAGACAGAGAGAGAGAGAGAGAGAGGCAGAGACATAGGCAGAGGGAGAAGCAGGCTCCATGCCGGGAGCCCGACGTGGGACTTGATCCCGGGACTCCAGGATCGTGCCCTGGGCCAAAGGCAGGCGCTGAACCGCTGAGCCACCCAGGGATCCCCTAAGTCTATAATTCTTTTAAGTACATCCTGAATAATATCTATTTACAGGTATTTTGCTAAGCCCTTTGGGAAATACTAAGATATATATCAAAATCCCTGGCCTTCAGGAGACGATAAAGCCAAAAAAGCATATAAGAAGTAAGGCATTAAAAAAAGAAAAAAAAAGAAGTAAGGCATATATAAGGATCTGCATCACACAGCAGTATATTGTGAAAACCATACAGAAAAATCAGTTAAGTGAAAGAAGAGAGAATTTACATCTTGACAACAATTGAGGATGACTACATAAAGCATCATTTGAACTGTGTCTGGAGTCTTCAGTAAGAGTTTGATAGCTCTGACTAGGAGTATGCGTACCTACCAACCTAAGCTTGAGTGCAGAGATGAGAAAACAGTGTGTTCAGGGAAGTACAGTCAGTCAGTTTATTAATGGAGGAATTGTGTTTCAGTGATGAGAAAAGAAGTGGAAAGTATAACTTAGAAGTAAGATTATGAATGGTCTCAACCTACAGAGACCAGTAGGGTAAGATTATTCTGAGAGAATGTGTAGATATGGAAGATGCCATGGACTAAGGAACAGAATTGATGCTGAAATATCAACGAAGAAACCAATATGATCATCCAGGTAGGAGATAGATAGGGTCTGAGGTAGGGCAGTGGCAATCCAATGAAATGGTTGAGGCAGATGACATAGAGATTATGAAATCAGAATTCACAAGGTTCAGTGAATGGTTTGGGTATAACTAAGAATTGAAATCTTTCAATAAGAATTGAAACTAAGAATTCATTGAAATATGAATTCTTATAACTAAGAATTGTGACTGGAAATAATGGAGGTAACTTTAATAAAAATTGTCGAGTCAAGGAGTGAAGTTGATTTTTGTGAAGGGATAATAATAGAATTCCTGGTCTTTCAATAAATCTTTCCCACTTATGTAGTGACATTTTTGATGCAGTAAAAGAGGTACAATATTCTCTGTGAATCCTTATCTGTTTCTTGAAAAACCACTATAATTTCTTACAGATATTATTGTTTCTTGTCAATAATGCGTGTCAGTTAGTATGAGTCTAAATGGCCTTATGTCCTAATTTGGGGAAGGAATAATATAGGATAGAATTTTTAAAAATATTCTTTAAGAATACCACACGGAATAGCCACAACTTAGTGGTCCATAAAAGTAAAATTTTACTTTAGATTTGGAGAAGCAATTCACTTATAAATAATAACTATCAAAAATTGTAGCAATAGAAAATGAAGTACAAAAAAAAAAAAAGAAAATGTAGTACACTCATATACTAGGAACTGTGAGGAAATACGTGAAGAATTTTTATTACACAACAAAATATATAAACGTATGATAGCTCTAATTAAAACTGCTTGTCCCTTCATTCTCTTAATTGTTATAGTTGACCCATGTATGCTCCCCTTCACCTGATATGGTAGTCTGCACTTTCTTGAGTAGGGAGTGAGAGAAAGGAAGTGAAAGCAAAAAGAACCATTTATAATTAGGAAAAAGCTTAGGAGAAAAAATAAAGATTTTAAAGTACTAAATAAAGCTGTAAAAACAAAAATTTTTGAAGAGAATAGGCAGTTGTGATTTTTTTTCTCCTGACTTCTGCATAGCACCAGACAGCAAAAATGGTGCTGCCAAATTGCAGACTTCCACTTGACGGATTTTGAAACATCAGATGAGGGATCCCTGGGTGGCTCAGCGTTTGAGCAGCTGCCTTTGGCTCAGGGTGTGATCCCGGAGTCCTGGGATCGAGTCCCACGTCAGGCTCCCTGCGTGGAGCCTGCTTCTCTCACTGCCTGTGTCTCTGCCTCTCTCTCTCTCTGTCTGTCATGAATTAAAAAAAAAAAAAATCTTTGAAGTATCAGATGGTTGGTTAAAAACCCTGTTTTCATGTGTCATACTACTTTCACCACGAATAGTCTCCTTTTGCCTTGAATTTTGAAGTGTTGTTTTTATTTTTTCCATGTAATTATTATCAGATTGTAGGTAGTTATTCACCTGCCTTTAGAGTCATGGGCTTGGGAGGAATAAAGACTTTCTGGTCCAGTATTTCCCTAAGTGTGTTTGTCAGCTGTAGTCATAAGGAAAGGGCTCTGGGATCAATTTGGTTAGGAAATTGCTGGGTTAAATAAACAAAGTCAAATAAGAATTTTATTTAGGTGGTGGAGAGGAGAGAGAGAATCTCAGAGACTTTAATATGTTAATGTGACTCAACTAAGGAGAAGCAAGATAGAACATTTCACAAACTTATTTGACCACAAAATCCTTTTTTCATGGAGTCTTTCTCAGAATCATTGTTTCATAGAACACATGTGGGGAAACTCCAATCCTTTACATTTAGAGATAAGCAGAAATGAGATGAAATGCTTCATTGGATACTGCATAGCTGTTTACTTAAAAGAATGGACTTGACCTAAGGGCTCCCACCATATTTAGTTTTGCTTCCTTTAGCCCCAAAATTCATAAAAGTCTTTGAAAATTACACGATACTCCAAATTAGGCCCATAAAATACACAGAGGTGTTTCAAGAAATAACTCTAATGATTTAATTATTTTTAGTATATTTTGAATTGGCACATTGGCTTTGATGTTAGGTCAGAAGAGCCATTTAATATTTGTAACTGAGGTTACACTTTTGCAATCAGGAAACTTCCCCCCCCCCCCCACAAAAATCAACCATCTTTCAAATTATAAAATCTGTTTCCTTTCAAATTATAATGTGTATAACAACAAGTTTCCCCACTTTCCCCCAAAAAAGGACTGGAGGAAATGACTGTTTATGATTTGCTGTCAGTTATGCCAAACCCCATCTCTTTATAAACAAACGTATCTTTTGAAAACTTATTTACTTAGATGGCATTATGGTAGACATGCTGTTCTTTACCCTGTACATTTTTATTCAACGATATTACATGTTTATTTTTCACATTAATACATGAAGATCTTTAAATTTTTTTTTTTTTTTTATTGAAGCCTTGTTGACCTACATGCTACATTAGCTTCAGGTACATAATGTAGTGATTCAACAAGTTCATGCATTATGCTGTGCTCACCACAAGTGTAGCTACCATCTGTTACTGTACAAGGCTATTAAACTATCATTGACTGTATTCCCTATGACTTTTCATCCTTGTGATTTATTCTTTCCATAACTGCAAGTGTGTACCGCTCACTGCCTTTCACCCATTTTGCTCCAACCTTCAGTTTGTTCTCAGAATTTGTGGATCTGTTTCTGCTTTGTTTTGTTTTCTAGATTCCACATATTAGTGAAGTCATATGGTTTTCTCCTTTTCTGTTTGACTCATTTCACATAGGATAATACCCTCTAGATATATCTATGTCCCAAACAGCAAGATCTTCTTTTAATGGCTCAATAATATTACATTATATAGCTGTACTGTAATTTGTGTCATCGGTTTCCTAGTGACGGACATTAGGGTAGTTGTAATTTTTTTTAAGATGGTGCTGTAGTGAATTTTGATAAAGGTCTTCTGTTGCTTTTATTTTTGAACTTTTGTGTATATGTCTGTAGCAATTCCTTGAAGTGGAATTGCTGGGTTAAATAATATGCACATTAAAGTTTTCATAAATATTGCCAAATTGCCTTTAAAAATGGTTAGCTTATCTCCCATTGCGACAGGAACCTTGAAAATGGTATAACTTTTACTGGATGTAAAAAAAAAGACTTTATAATGTAGAATAGTGAGTATCTTGCCATGTTAATTTTAAAATCATAAAGAAAATTTGTGAAGTGTTGATGATCATGATCTCTCTTTCTCTCTCCCTCCCTCCCCTACTCTTTATAGAGCAAATTATTCATGGAAGGATTTAGAAGCCTAAAAGAAGGAGAACCAGTAGAATTCACATTTAAAAAATCTTCCAAAGGCCTTGAATCAATACGGGTAACCGGACCTGGTGGGAGCCCCTGCTTAGGAAGTGAAAGAAGACCCAAAGGGAAGACACTACAAAAAAGAAAACCAAAGGGAGATAGGTAATCATTTTACTTTGTTAGTTTGTGAGTTTATTGTATTTGGAAAAAAAAATCTGAAAATGTGTTTGCGTTTTTATTATGTTATTGGATTTAATATAGTCTAGTCAAAGTAAATAAAATGCCACCATTGTGAAGTTGAATAAACTTTATTAGGAATATAGGCTATATTGCAATTTGAACTCTGCACTATTTCCCACCAGATTGTTCTGAGATCACAAATGAGAAGTTGAGATTTCCAACAGACAGTGCTATCCCTCTGTGTATGTCTTAATGCCTCATCTGTTTTTTCAAATGAAAATACCTTTATTGTTTTGTCTGTTTTTTATTTTTAAGATTTTATTTTTTCGTGAGAGAACACAGAGAGAGAGGGAGGGAGGGAGAGAGAGAGAGAGAGGCAGAGACAGAGGCAGAGGGAGAAGCAGGCTCCATGCAGGGAGCCCAATGTGGGACTTGATCCTGGGACTTGAGGATCACGCTCTGGGCTGTAGGCAGGCGCCAAACCGCTGAGCCACCCAGGCGTCCCTGTTCTGTCTGTTTTTAAAAGAGAACTCATATTATCTTTTTAAAAGATAACTCATGTTATCTTATAATAAAAAATTATAAGGAAGTCTGAAAAAAATCACTTGAAATCCTAACTAGAGGTAGGAATCATAATATATATGCAGTATTTTTGAAACTTGCTTTTTTTTCCCATTTAACAGTAGATCAAGAACATTTCATATCCGTCATTAGCACCTATATAAATTCCCACTGTGTGAATAGACCAGAATTTATTTATTTTTTGAATGTACCAGAATTTATGCAAGGCTAAAGTAATTTGTTAAATTTAAGCTATTTTGACTATTTTGACCTTATCAGTAGTGCCACAGTGGGAATCCTTATATGTACATTTTTGAAAAATTGTTTATATCCTCGGGATAAATGCCTAATATTGAAAAATCTGGATCAAATATAAGGCATTTAAAAATTTTTGATGTCTGTTTCCAGACTGCTTTCCAGAAATGATTAGGGCCAATATAAAACTCCTTTAAAAATGAGACTGCTAAAAAAATAAAATAAAATAAAAATAAAAATGAGACTGCTCATGGAATGATGTCATTTTATTTTATTTTTTAAGATTTTTATTATTTTTTTAATCAATCTCTACACTCAACATAGGGTTCAGACTTAAAATCCTGAGATCAAGAGTCACAGTCTCTGCCGACCTAGCCAGCCAGGGGCACCCCTTAAAGAAATATTTTTAAATTTTTCTTCAATTTTTAAGAATTATTTTATTTTTCAGATTTTATTTATTTATTTGAAAGAGAAAAATCACTAGTAGGGGGAAGGGACAGAGGGAGAGGCAGAGGAAGAAGCAGATTTCCTATTGAGCAAGTGTGCAATGAGAGGCTCAATCCCAGGACCTTGAGATCATGACCTGAGCCGAAGGCAGATGTTTAACTGATTGAGCCACCCAGGTGCCCCCGAATTTTTTTAAATGTAGGCTCCATACCCAATATGGGGCTTAAACTTACAACTCTGAGATTGAGTCACATACTCTGCCAACTGAGCTAGCCAGGCACCCCTGAATGATGTCATTTAAAATTTTTTTTCTGGGGTTCCTGGGTGGCTCAGTCATTTCGGTATCTGGCTCTTGATTTTGGCTCAGGTCACGATCTCAAGGTCATGAGATTGACCCCCACATCAGGCTCTGGACTCAGTGGGGAGTCTGCTTAGAGATTCTCTCTCCGTCTCGCTCTGCTTTCCCTCCCCCCAATACGGTTGCTTTCTCTCTCAAATAAAAAAATAAAAAAAAAATCTTTTCCAATTATATAGGTTAAGAGATACAGCTCATTCTTTTCCTTTGCGTCCTTTGATTAGATTAGAGGTTATATATATATATATATTTGAGGTTAAGTATATTTTTATGTCAATTTTCATTTTTCTCTTCTGTGAATTATATGTTTTCTGTCCTTTGCTCATATGATTAATGAGGCGTTCATTTGTTATTATTGGTTTGTAAGTTCTCTGTTTAGGAAAAACTCTGTTTTCTTTTTTCCTACTATGAAAAACCTAGTTCTTCCCTACTATCTTTTTCTCTTGTGTGTCTCCTTTATTATTACATGGCACTTCATTTCTGATACCAAGTGTGTGGAAATTTTACCCCCACACAAAACAGTTCTCCACAACACCAGCTGGATGTCCTACAATTGAATTCGATCCTGGGACCATCTATCTGGAGACAGAGTCAGACCCCACCAGTTAAGGGCTAAGTCCCACAAGACTGTATCCCTCCACACACTTTAGATGACAGTTGCAAGAAGTGGGTTCCAAGGTTGCCAACTTTTGTTTGATTGGCTATAAATCAGAGGTTCCCATATCATCCTCAGTCTTGGTTAATTTGCTAGAGTGACTCACAGAACTGAGGGAAACTCTCAGGTTTACCAGTTCATTAAAGGATATGATAAAAGATACAGATGAAGAGGATATACAGAGGATGAGGTCTGGGAGGCTCTGAGTGTAGGAGCTTCTGTCGAGGTGGAGTTGGGGTGATCAGTCTCCCATTTTGAAGGCTTTGGAACTCCTCACTCTTAGGATTTTATGGAGACTTGCTCATGTAGGTATGATTAATCAGTAACTTCATTTTCAACCTTTCTTCCCCTTAAAAAAATGGGAGCAGGACAGAAAATTCCAAGCTTCAAATCATGCTTTGGTCTTTCTGGTGAGCAGCCCTTACCTAGGAGCCCACCCAGAATTCCCTTAGAATGAAAGACACTCACCCCTATCACCCAGGATATTAACAGGGGTTGCAAGAGCCCTCTGTCAAGAACAGAGGTCCAATACCAGTGTTAGAACAAGAGATGATCCTAATGGTTTTATCACTTAGGAAGTGACAATGGTTTTAGGAACTCCATGTCAGGAACCAGGAGCAAAGACCAATATGGATTTTCAGTTTTCTCACATTGTCTTTATGTATTTATGATGTTAACCTTTTGCCTCAAATAAATATTTTTTCAGCTTGTGAAATAAAATTTAGCTTTAATTATAGTGACTTTTAAAAGTTTTAAAATCATGAATTTGTATACAAACAAGTCTGTCTCTATCTCCTTAATGCTATCCGACTTGATTGCTATTTGGCTTTCCAACCTGCAAAATTAATCATATATCTATCTAGGGGAAGCTGAATGACTCAGTCGGTTAAGCATCTGACTCTTGTTTTTGGCTCAGGTCATGATCTCAGGGTTGGGCCATCAAGCCCCACCTTTGGGCTGCATGCTCAGCAGTCTGCTTGAGAGCCTCTCTCTCTCTCCATCTCCTTCTGGCCCTCCACCCATGCTTGCGTGCACTCTCTCTCTCCCTCCCTCAAATAAATCTTTTTTTAATAAAAAAGTGTCATACTGGCAGTTTTGCGGTGACAACGCAAAGAGAAAGGGGGTAAGAATGGAAGCTGAGAATCACTGAGAGGCGGTTCCATTAAAGCAGAAAAACGACAATGGTGGTTCAGATTGGGATGGTAGCAGTAGAAGTAAGGAACAAAAATCCCGACATCGTGAAGGTAGGGGAAATAGGATTTACTTTTGGATCAGATGTGGACTCTGAGAGAAAGTGAAATATTCAGGATGACTCCAAGGTTTGTTTGGCTTGAGCAGTCAGAAAGATGAAGAGACCATTTACCAAGAGGGAAAAGACTAGAGAAGGAGCAGGAAATTAGAAGTATGGTCTCAGATATATGTAGGTGGAGATTTATAATAGACATTATTGGAAAAATAGATTAGGCAAGTGGATGCAGGAGTATGGAGTTCCAAGGCTCTATAAAAAGACTTGGCAATATTCAGCAGAAAGGTGGTATTTACAGCCTTAACACTGAATGAGATCACCGTCAGAGTGAGTATACGTGGAAAAGAGAAGACCACTAAACTGTAGCACATTCCAGCACCCAGTAATCAGGAGAGTAGAAGCAAAGGGCATTAAGTTAGAAGGAGGGAAATAGGAGGAAAATTAAAAGGGTTTTGTCTCATAAGTCAAGGAGAGAAGTATTTCAAGAAGGAGAGGGACTCGCGTGTGTGAAATGGTGTTGACGGTGAAATGATTAAGATAACCACCAAGACTTGAGCATTTAGCAACAAGGAAATCACTGATGAAGTTGACAAGGTCAGATTCAGTGGACTGTTGGGAGTGAAAGTCTAAGCTGGTTGTGTTCAAGAGAAGGAAAGGAGAGGGGATCCCTGGGTGGCGCAGCAGTTTGGCGCCTGCCTTTGGCTCAGGGTGCCATCCTGGAGACCCGGGATCGAATCCCACGTTGGGCTCCCCGTGCATGGAGCCTGCTTCTCCCTCTGCCTGTGTCTCTGCCTCTTCTCTGTGTGTGTGTGTGTGTGACTATCGTAAAAAAAAAAAAAAAAAAAAAAGGAGAGGAAGTGGAGACAGCAAATTTAGACAGTTTGGGGAGTTTCCCTGTAAATGATAGCAGAAAAATCAAGCAACAGCTGAGGCATAGAACTTATAGCATGTTTATGTGTCAGTGAGAATGGTCCAGTAGAAAGGAGAAGATTGAACATTCAGGAAAGAGGAGGTCAATCGTTGGAGTGATTTTCCTTGTTGAAAATCAGAGTGAGGTTCGGGGTATAAAGCATAATGGAGACAGCTAGCCTTGCAAGCACGGATAGTTCATTTCTTCAGAAGTAGAGGTAAGACACAGCACACAGGTACAGATACAGGTGAGTAGTACAAGAATAAAATAAGGTGAGATTTCTGAGCTTTTTATCCAGTTTTCTTAGTGAAATTTCAAGCAAGGTCATCAACTGGAGAGGGATGGTAGAAGAGGAGGTTTGGAGATTTACAAAGAAAGAAGGTATAAAATAGGAGATTAGGGGGCGCCTGGGTGTCTCAGTCCATTAAGTGTCTAACTCTTGGTTTAGGCTCAGGTCATGATCTCATGGGTCATGAGATCGAGTCCTGTGTCAGGCTCCACACTCAGCGGGGAGTCTACTTAAAGATTCTCTCCCTCTGCCTCTCCCCCCACTCATTCATGCATGTGCTTTCTCTCTCTCTCTCTCTCTCTCTCTCTCTCTCTCTCTCTCAAATAAATACATAAATCTTTTTTAAAAAATTGAAACAGGGGACGCCTGGGTGGCTCAGCAGTTGAGCGCCTGCCTTGGCCCAGGGTGCGATCCTGGAATCTGGGGATCGAGTCCCACATCAGGCTCCCTGAATGGAGCCTATTTTCTCCCTCTGCCTGTGTCTCTGCCTCTCTCTGTGTGTCTCACATGAATAAATAAATAAAATCTTTTAAAAATAATAAAAAAGATAAAAAATTGAAATAGGAAAAGAGTGAATGCATTATAGAGAAAAAAGTGGAATTACAGGCAATACCACAACCCATTGAAATTTAGTGGACATGGATTTAAAGTAACGTCACTCAGTATGATTGTGTTTTTTCTCCAGCGACTGGTGACTTCATGGCTACAGCTGTGAAATAGGCAGAACGATGGATTTAATAAGTTGGTTTCCTAGTTGAGAATGACAAAGGGAGACACGGGCACTGACAGTGTGTACAAGGGAGCAGTTCTAATGTGGATTATACAGTATAAACTAGGTAAGGAGTGAAGTCATTGAAAAAGTGGCAGGCTCATGGGGTGTGGGTTACAGGTGGGGTGCTAGAATTGGTGTAGTTGGGGTGCTAGAAAGAATGAGAAAATAGAAGTTGGTGGTCATCAGAGGGTGAATTACTGCTTCCACAGTCGATGTTTGTTGTGTGTCTTAACTGTGATTAAAGCCTTTACACAATTTGGTATCTAATGATTTCCAACTGATGATGAAACATGCTAATGTTTTCCATGTAATGATCAAACATTCCAAGGATGTTTATAATTTTTGTTGTAAGATTAGCAGTTCTGGTTTTCCATGTGCCACGATTTTTGTAAAATAGTAGAAACAAATTGCAGTTAAATAAACAAATAAGCACAGAGACTTCTGTTACAGAAACTGAAACAATGAGAAAGCAGGATATGGCACTGTTAACTGATGTTTGGAACAGTTTCCAAGGCATTGATGTGCTTCCTAAATGCTTAAAAGACTTGAGAAATCTATGGTAACTTTCTTGATTTCTTCTGTGGTTATTAATTATATTTACTTCTGCAGAAAGTCTTAAATAATGAGATTAAAATTGTGCTTTGACCAGATTTTCATGTTTATTAGTGTAGCTATGGTCCATTTAAAAATTTCCCCAGTTGTCTAAAACTTATCTTCTGTGGTTGTTTTTTTCAAATCAGAATGCAATTAAGGAACCTGGCATAGAGTTAGTTTTATATGTCTTAAGTCTGTTGTGATCTAGAACAGTCCCTCCCTACACATGTGCATCCGTTAGGAAGGACTTTTATGACATTAACTTGTTAAAGAGACTAGACCAACTGTCTTGTAGAGTGTGCCATAACAGGGATTCATTCTAGTGTCTTTAAACTTGTTTCTCCAACATGTATATATTCTATAAATTGGAAGTATTATGCAAAAATGTGTATCTTGAACCCAACAAAATTCTCTCAACCTAACTTTTAGTTAACAGGCAATATAAGAGTTAGAGTGACAAGTTGAAAAACACCAGATTGAATCCAGATCATAGCCTGAATTTAGCTAATGGTTCCTTACGATTAGATTGAGGTTGTTCATCTTTGACAAGAAGGTCATGGAGGTGGTGCTGCATTCTTCTCATTGTATCCTGTCGGATGGCAAAGGATTTTGATTTGTTCCCACTACTTTTTCTTTTTGTAATTAGCAATTTGTGATGAGATATTTTGAGGCCATGTAAATATCATATTTTTTTAAAGATTTTCTTCATTTATTCATGAGAGACACAGAGAGAGGCAGAGGGAGAAGCAGGCTCCCTGCGGAGAGCCTGATGTGGGATTCGATCTCAAGACCCTTGGGGTCACGACCTGAGCTGAAGGCAGAAGCTCAACCACTGAGCCACCCAGGCATCCTAAATATCATCATCTTTATCAAACTTTCCATTTTTTATTTATTATCTCAATATGGATCATGAGTTTCTGTCTTTATCAATAAATTATGTTATTTAATAATTATTTTAATGCTCAAGTTTTTTAGATTCTGTTACTAGTTCCAGCTGGTTTCTGTGTCCTTTTGACACACCCTCATCATTTTTGAATACTTCTTTCAAGTACTTACTCAAGTACTTTGATACTTGCAAACTCATAGCCTACAAAATATTTAAAATAATGATAATTAAATAATTACTTTGGTTTGCTAAAGTACTAGAAAGCTAGAGTTCCAGTTAATTTCTATTTTAAAATGTAAGCATTGGTATATTTCTATGTATTTTGTTTGCATGGAGAGTTGTTTTTATTTTATTTTTTAAATTGTGATATATTAAAATTCACTTTTTTCTTTTGGTATACACTTCTGTGAATTTTTACATTATGTTCATGTAGTTACCATTATTATCTGGATTCAGAACACTCTATCACTCCCAAAATTTCCCTCTTTTTTTCAATTAGGCTCCACGTTGGACGTGGAGATGAAGGAAGAGTCATATGCTTAATCGACTGAGTCACTCAGGTGCCCCAACCCTCTGTCTTTTTTTTTCCCCTCTATCTTTTGCAGTTATTTCTCCTCCACCTAAAACCGTTGGCCACCACTGACCTATTCTGTATCACTATACTTTTGTCTTTCCATGAATAGAATAGAAGTGGAATTATACCTTCCCCGCCCTCAGTTAGATTGAGATATAACTGACATATTGTATTAGTTTAAGGTGTTCAACATCATGATTTCATACATGTATGTATACATTGGGGAATGATTACAGTAAGTTTAGTTAGCACCCATCACTTTCACATAGTTACAATTGTTTTTCTTGTGATGAGAACTTTTGAAATTTACAGTTAGCAACTTTCAGATATACAATACAGTATTGTTAACTTTCGTCACCATGCACTGTTCATTAAATGTCAGAACTTCTTTGTCTTAGTGACTGCAGGTTTCTACCTTTTGATCACCTTCACCTGTTTCATCCAGCCCCAACCCCCACCTCTGGCAACCACCAATCTGTTCAGCGTCAAGTTTAGTTTCTTTAGATTCCTATATAAGTAAGGTGATACACCATTTATCTTTCTCTGTCTGACTTATTTTACCTAGCATGATGCTTTCAAGATCTGTTAAAGTTGTCTCCAATGACAGGATTTCCTTTTTTATGGCTGATTAAGTTGTGTGTGTGTGTGTGTGTGTGTGTGTGTGTGTGTGTGTGTGTATCTCACATTTTCATTATCTGTTCATTTACTAGTAGACTCTTAGGTTGTTTCTGTGTCTTAGCTATTGTAAATAGTGCTGCAGAGAACACAGAGGGGGCCGATATCTCTTTAAGAGAATGATTTCATTTCCTTTGAATATATACACGCAAGTGGGATTGCTGGATCATATGGTAGTTTTATTTTAATTTTTTGAAAAACCTCCATATTGCTTTCCATTTTGGTTGAACTAATTAACATTGTCACCAGCAGTGGGACAATTGGGTGCAGAGAACCAGGAAGGGGATACATAACCTTTCCAATATAAACCTCCCAAATACTTAAAAAGCTGTTGAAAAGAAACCATGATAAATATAGGACAATGCAGTACAAGTACAAATAAGAAGGAGCAGTGATAAGAGTCTGCTCTCCATGTGGGCTCCCTTCCTTTCTACCAACGGTGCATAAGAGTTCTCTTTTTCCCACATCCTCCCCAACACTTGTTATTTCTTGTCTTTTTGTTTATAGGCAGATGGGAGATGATGTTTTACTGTGCTTTTGATTTGACTTTCCCTGTCAAATGATTAGTGATACTTGATGATGTTGATTAGTGATTGGTGATATTTAGCACCTTTTTGTGTACCAGTTGGCCATTTGTATGTTTTCTTTTTTTTATTTATTTATTTATTTTATTTTATTTTATTTTTTTTCATTTGTATGTTTTCTTTGGAAAAATATCTGTTAGGTTCCTCTGCCCACTTTTAATCAGATTATTTGTTTGTTTGCTTAATGAATCATATGAGTTCTTTATAGATTTTGAATATTAGCCTTATATCAGATATATGATTTGCAGATATTTTCTTCCCTTGTATAAGTTGCCTTTTCATTTGTTTAATGGTTTCTTTTGTCGTGTAGAAGTTTTTTAGTTTCATTTGTTTATTTTTGCTTTTGTTGTCAAAACCAAAAAATCGTTGCCAAGACTGATGTCTGAGAGCTTAAACCTTAGGTTTTCTTCTACTAGGAGTTTTGTGGTTTCAGGCCTCATGTTCAAGTCTTAAAACTATTTTGAGTTGATTTTTGTGTATGATGTAAGATAGTGGTCCAGTTTCTTCTTTGTTTTTTTGTTTTTTTGCAAGTGACTGCCCTGTTTTCCCAATACCATTTGGTAAAGAGACTGTCCTTTCCCCATTGTATTTTCTTAACTCCTTTGTCATAAATTAATTGGCCAAATGTGTGGGTTTACTTTTGATCTTTCTGTTCTGTTTCATTGGTCTGAGTCTTTTTATTTTATTTTATTTATTTATTCATGAGAGACACACAGAGAAAGGCAGAGACAGACATAGGCAGAGGGAGAAGCAGGCTCCCTGCGGAGAGCCTAATGGGGGACTCGATTCCAGGACCCCAGGATCACACCCTGAGCCAAAGGCTGATGCTCAACCACTGAGCCACCCAGGTGTCCCTATGAGTCTGTTTTTATGGTACGTTATGCCAGTACCATACTGTTTGATTACTATTCTTTTGTAATACAGTTTGAAATCAGAGAATGCGATGTTCCCAGCTTTGTTCTTCTTCAAGGTTGCTTTGGCTATTCAGTGTTTTTGTGGCTCCATTCAAATTTTAGGAATGTGTGTACTGTTTTCTGTGAAAACTGCCATTGAAATTTTGATAAAGATTCCGTTGAATCTGTAGATCACTTTGGGTGGTATGGGCATTTTAACAGTATTAATTATTCCAGTCCGTGAGCACAGAATAGCTTTTCATTTATTTGTGTTTTCCTCAATATTTTTCATTAATGCCTTGTGGTTTTCAGTGTATAGATCTTTCACCTCCTTGGTTAAATGTATTTCTAGGTATTTTAATCTTTTTGATGCAATTGTGTATGAGACTGTTTTCTTAATTTCTGTTCCTGATAGTTCATTGTTAGTATGCAGGAATCAAATGATTTTTGTATATTGATTTTGCATTCTGCAGCTTTATTGAATTTGCTTATTAGTTCTAACAGTGTTTTGGTAGGATCTTTTGAGGTTTCTTTATCATGTCATCTGCAAATGGAGACAATTTTACATCTTCCTTTCCGATTTGGAAGCCTTTTTTTTCCTTATGTAACTACTTTAACTAGGGGTTCTAGTACTATGTTGAAAGTGGTAAGAGTGGGCATCCTTGTGTTACTCATGATCTTGAAGGAAAAACTTTCAGCTTTTTACCACTGTATAATATTAAGCTGTGGGCTTATTATATATGGCCCTTATTATTTGGGGTGTTTTCTCTATACCCACTTCTTGGCAGTTCTTATTATGAATGGATGTTGAATTGTGTCAGATGTTTCTTCTACATCTATTGGATGATCATATGACTTTTATCCTCCATTTTCATATGATAATATTATACTTCTTAATTTGTAGATGTTAAACCATTCTTTTAATTCTGGAATAAATCCCACTTCGTAACAATGTATGATTCTTTTAATGTATTCAATTCAGTTTTCTTTTTTTTAGTTTTTTAATATTTTATTGAGGATTTTGCATTTTATATTCACCAGGGATATTGACCTATAATTTTCTTTTCTTATAGTATCCTTGTCTGGTTTCAGTATCAGGGTAATGCTGGGCTCATAAAATGAATTTGGAAGTGTTCCCTTATCTTCTGTATATTTGAAGTGTTTGAGATAGATTGGTATTAAGTCTTATCTGTTTGGTACGATTTACCAGTGAAGCAATGAAGTCCTGGACTTTTCCTTGTAAGGAAATTTTTTATTACTCCTTAGTAGTAATTGGTATATGCAGATTTTTTCCTTCATAATTCAATCTTGGTAGGTTCTGTGTTTCTAGGAATCTATCCATTTCGGTTGTCCAGTTTGTTGTGGTATAATTGTTCATAGTAGTCTGTTTTGAGCCTTTGTATTTTTGAGGTATCAGTTATAATGTCTCCTCTTTTATTTCCAGTTTCATTTATTTGAGTCCTCTCTCCTTTTTTCTTAGTATGTCTAGCTAATGGCTTTTCCATTTTATCTTTTCAAAGAACTAAATAAAAAATTAAAACTATAAAATTTTTATTACATGGAATTAACATTTAAAAATTTGTAATTTGGTTCCATAACTCAAAAGAAAGTATTTGTTCAATTTTAATATATATATCTCATATATATGATAGAATCATATTTTGTGAAGATTTATGTCTTTGTGGCAAGAAATATAAAATAATTTTAAGGATTCTATCTTAATTTTACATAAACTATTTACAAAAGAAAGTGGGATTAGTTTTTTCATTGTCTTAAAATACTGCTGAATTTAGTATACAGTTACCAGTGTTCAGCAGTGTGTTACCTTCTCTTATTTTAAGACCCTCACATTTAAAATGTTTTTGAAAAATTTCAAATGAAATAATTTCCAATTTATTTTTGGGATTTTTAATGTATATTATCAAAATAATAGAGATTTAATGACCCCTATAAAGTTCTTTTAATAATAAAATGAAGTTAATACAAAATTTTAAAACTTTATTTTACCCCTCAAAATCTGGCCTACGCTTGATAACTTTTTTTTTTATAAAGCCTTATTAATTTACTATGAAGTAAAAGAAGTAACTTCTATAAGAGTAAAATTATGGGAGAAGAGAGTAAAATGATTATTTTATTTGCCATTGTTAATTTTTAGAATTTATATGGAATAATTATTTCAGACTATAATATAGAATTAAATATTTCATGTAATAAGATTTTAGTTTGTATTAACAAATGTGTTGTATTAGTAAAAATGATATGGACTGAAACAGATGGTCTGGAAATCTTTCTATGAAGGTTAAATGATTTTAATCATTAATAATTAAGGAATAAAAATACATGTTGGTCTTTAATACATTTGAAGTGCATATATATACATGGTTAACGTATATATTGGGTATATAAGCTTCATCTTTTATTGTTTGTGGTTTCTGGTTTTTTTTACCTCTTTTTTATTCTAAATTTTTTCTAGGGTCCTGACTATTTTCTTTGTTCTCTTTAACCTTCCACATCTTTTGACCCAACCACACAGTCCAAGAAGTGCTGTTCATTATAATGCAGTTCCTTTCAACAATGTTGACCTGAGATTTTTAAAATAACAGAAAATAATACCAATGTTCTACTGCTTTCATTCCATTTCAAGCAATATTTTATTTGCATCACTGCATTAGTACATGATTAAGCTTTTTGTTTTTTCTCTGAGTTGAAGTTTTAATATATTTTGTTTAGAAAGAAGGTTAAGAGTATTATGTTCAGTTTTACTGCTTTTCACATTGAAATGTAGGAAATTCATTTGATCATATTAAAAAAACTTTACTTGTAAGTTTTAAGATATCCTTCATGTAGACTAAAAAATTGATATGAAATTTGACATTTCCAGTATTAAAGTGGTGTTAGAATGTCACATTATGACGTACTTACCATTCATTTATGGTCAGAAAGAACAAGGTGAATATAAACAGAAACTCATTATATATGTTAATTTGTTATCAGCTTGGAAGAGCTAACTTGCTTTTTTAAAAAAATAAAAGTAAAGATAAATGATAGTAAAGTTATTTTTACAGGGCCACAATTTTTTTATTTCAAATTCTTTAAGTTTGCAAAAAGGTTTTGGAAGCATAAGATTTTTTTAAATCTACTTTTGGCTTTTCTCATTAAGGACTGTATATTTTCATTTATTAAAAATAAAAAGTATTTATTTAATGCCCTCATTTACCTTTAGAGCAAGTGAGCTCAAAGCTAACTAGTGGTGACTTTTCCACCCCCTCCCCCACCTACCTCAGCCGTATAGCATCTTTCATTCTTTGTGGTATAACTTGAAGTTTTTCAGGTACTTTATAGTTAGGAATTATAGTGGTATGTTTTTTTCATTTTGAAATCTACGTCCGTAGCATTACTGAAAATAATAAATCTACTTGTTTATGATGCCATTTTATTAAGGTTATCTGTTTCACATTAAAAGTTCTTCCGTGATTTTATTTTTATATTTATTATATCCCAGAACCTGCTCTCAAAAGAAAAAGAAAATGCACTTTAGATGCTGGAGATGTTTGAAAACTGTAAATCAACAAATTCCAATAAATAACTGTTTCACCCTGATACTTGTGTGATTAGATTTAGGAATTTGCTGTTTAGTAGGTTCCTATTGTGGAAGAGAAATCTCTCAGGCATGAATTGATAGTCCAGATCCTTTGAGGTCTGTCTATTCTGACCTCTGACCCCTATTCTTACAAGGTCAACATCTGAGGGCAGGAGATTAAGGCAGTTTAAAGACCGGAATGGTAAATGGAATGGAAAAATTAGCCAGCACATTTTGGGTGCAAAACATCAAAGTCATCAAATAGTTTGCTTATTTTAAACCTGGCTTATGTGTGTAACAAGCTAATTTTACTGTTTTTGTTGGAATCAGAAAAATTTAATAGTCTCATTGAAGATTCTGTTTATTTAATAATAAATTTTAACCGGATAGTACAAATTAGGTTCACCAGGCTTAACCTCAAAATATCAGAAAATGGAGAAATAATTTGTCAGTTTCAATACATTTTAGTCTTGTGTATGGTTTGGAGATTTAATTTAAGTTTAAATTGGAGTTTAAAATTAGCTTTTACTATAAAATAACTAGTTTATCAACAATGTTGAATAAAATGTACGTGCACCCAGATCCGCTGGTAATTTGAAAGTAACTGAGGATTTAGTTGTAATTATATACTATTGACTTAAGAAAAATCTATTTTTAAATGGTAGGGGTAGAAAATAGAGGAAAGTAAATTGGTCAAGCAGAGACAATTTCTCCTTTGTCTTTCTTACTTTGGTCTTTTATATTTTACTTTTTCCTCTTAAAATGTTCCTTTAATATGTATTTCGTTGTAATAGCAAAATACAGACTTTAAAGCTTAGTTCCTATGTTTTGCTCCATTGTAAACAATTCCCCACCACCCTTTATTTCACATTTGTTTGCATCATAGACAGCTGTGGATTTGCATCTTCTGCTTCCTACTAATGACTGGCAAGAGCTGGAGTTGAATAACTGAACTGTTGCATCGAAGTTTCCATTCATCTATCTAGTGACTAAGGGCATTAGTAAAACCAATGGAGTACCCACATTTCCTTAATTCTGAAGCATTTTTTATTCTACCTCAAATTTTCCTTATGTAGACTTAATTTTAGGGTGGTTTCCTAAGTCCTTTCTTCTTGTGATTATTTTGCCAGAGATCTCTTAATGAGGCAATTATAGTTGTTTCCTTCATTCACATTATCTTAGCAGATGCTCTCCCTGCTGTGACCTCTGTTCAGACTGGGCAGACAATGTGCCATTCTCATCACCCTGCACAAGACATTGTGTGGGGCTGAGCTTCCTTTGGCGCTGCATAGGTCTCCCCAGAAGCCTGATAAGCATGGGCAGAAGCCAAGTGGCAAGTCATCATAATTTTAGATTGATTTTCTGATTGCTGTTTTATTCTGAGCATAATAAATAGTAAAGCAATGCAGAAAAAATATTACAGAAGCAACTTTAATAATATTTCAAGTAGAAATTGCAGGTTTAACTTTATGTAATTTTTTTTCCTTTAGACTGTGGTCTTGGTGAAATGAGGTCAAATATTCATAGTATGGTTTCAATACAAGGGGTTATGAGAATTGCCTAATAGTTCAAAATCTGGAGATCCTTTCAGAAAATGCAATGTGTATTTTTAATGAACATAGGACATTGTTCAAAGTATCACTTTTAAATTTATAAAACAAAAATCATCATGTTTATATCCGGTGTGGTACCCACTCGGTTTCTGTGTGAACCCAATAAGGACTGATTAAGATGAAGACTAATCAACCAAAAATTTCCATCCTTTACACTGCTAAATCCCTCCACTGAAATAGTAGTCCTAAGCCCCAAACCCAAGTGTAACAATCTAGGGAATTACAAAGTTCTTAGAAGCTTTGAGCTAGCTTTTCTTTATTCTCCATTAATGAGGAAGTACAAGTCAAATTTGGCTCTGATGAATTTGAAGACCCTATGCAAAGGTTCTTTCAAATTTATACTGGAATTTTAATTTTTTGAAATTTGGTTAAAATAGATTGAGAGTATGACTTGAACTGTACTCATACTCTAATGAAGTTTTCTTTTGCTCGTATAAATAGGATTCTCTTATTTATATTATAATTTATAATATAAATTTTAATCTGCTTACACTTAACCAGTAAAAAGTACTAATTTGCTTAAATCAGGTTCTATTTTAGTAAAATCAGATTCACAATAAGTTTTTATATCACGTTTTAACAGTATATTTTCACATAATGAAGAACTATTTTTAAAGTGTAACTCCTTTGCATATAAGCAGAGAATAAATATTAAATTTTAAAAATGTTATATAAAGAGAAAATGGCTCTGCAATCATCTTTTCTTAAAAGAAAATCTCAAGTCAAACAAGAATTCAGGAATTTTAGCCTCCACAATTTTTAGGTGTAGTCTTGTCTATTGTATGATTATTGTATGATTATTTTAAATAAATGAATTAATAAGGAAGAAAATCAAGTGTTTTCCTTCCTTTTGGGAGAGAGTTATCGTTGACTCTTAGTGGCTATGGAAAATGTTTTTGTTTTGTTTTGTTTTTTTAAGATTTTACTTATTTATTCATGGGAGACACAGAGAGGGAGGCAGAGACACAGGCAGAGGGAGAAGCAGGCTCCATGCAGGGAGCCTGATGCGGGACTCGATCTGAGACTCCGGGATCACGCCCTGGGCCGAAGGCAGGTGCTAAACCGCTGAACCACCAAGGGATCCCGTGGGTTTATTATCGATAATACTGGCGGTACTACCAATGCAATTAGAAAAAAAAACAAAATTGAAAATCTAAGGATTGAAAAATAAGAAATGAAATACTTTGTTATACATAGCAGTAGGATTTTATATGCATAGTTACCTACAGGAAAATTAGTGGAATAGTTGGACTAAATAATTTAACATTGCTAGTTATAAGTTCAGTATAAGAAAAGCAAACTAAGAATGATTGAATATCAGAAAAAGAAGCAACAATTGAGTATCAGGAATGCAAAAATAATTCTATGCCCCAGGAAATCACTTTAATTTCAAAAAAAGGTTTATTTTACAACTAGAACATTAACCATTATACTCTGTACCTAGGAATAAATCTAACAAAAGTGTGGAAGACTTCTGTGAAGAAATTGATAAACTTACATTGAGAGATATAAAAGCAGACCTAAATTTTTTTTTTTAATTTTTTATTTATTTATGATAGTCACAGAGAGAGAGAGGCAGAGACATAGGCAGAGGGAGAAGCAGGCTCTATGCACCGAGAGCCCGTTGTGGGATTCGATCCCGGGTCTCCAGGATCGCGCCCTGGGCCAAAGGCAGGCACTAAACCGCTGCGCCACCCAGGGATCCCTAAAAGCAGACCTAAATTAATGGAGAAAGGTATATTTAACAAAATAATGAATGGCAAGGCTCAATATTTTAAAGAGGGTAATTCCCCATAAATGAATCTATAAATTCAGTCTATAAATTCGTTTCCAAATTCCAGTAGGCTTGATTCTAAAATTGATTTGGAAGTTTATAGCACCATTAATAACCACATAGTTTTGTAGATGAGATCCAAAGTATGAGGGCTCTTTCTACCAGATCAATATTTGTTATGCAACGAGGTAACTATATGTAATTAAGTGATGCAATAGTCCAGTGAAAGACAAATAGACCTTAATAGAATTTGTATATAGATATATATATAACATATATATATCTTGATATATGCCAGAGATGGCATTTCAGATCTTAGAAATATAATAATAATATTATAAATTGTCCTGAGAATGTTATCTGTACATAGAGAAAAAGTAAAAGTGTACCCCTACTCATACCATATTTAAAAACCTAAAAGTATAAAGCAAAACTTTACAATCTATTAGGAGAAAATGTGGGAGAATATCATCATGCCCTTAGGTTTGGGCAAAAATAATTTTATTTTTTTTTAATTTTAAATTTTTTTTTAAAAAGATTTTATTTATTTATTCATGAGAGGCACAGAGAGAGAGGCAGAGACACAGGCAGAGGGAGAAGCAGGCTCCATGCAGGGAGCCCGATGTGGGACTCGATCCTGGGTCTCCAGGATCAGGCCCTGGGCTGAAGGTGGCGCTAAACCGCTGAGTCACCCGGGCTGCCCCAATAATTATAAACCAGATACAGAAAACACAAACCATAAAATATAAGAATAAATTAACTACTTCAGAATGTAAAATTTCTACCTAGTGGCAAAGGTTTCATTTAGGAAGATAGAATTCTAAATATTATAGAAATTGGGGATTTAGATCTTAATAGTCTTTTTTAAAATAATATTTTTTATTTTAGAGAGAGAGCCTTTTAAAAAAAGATTTTATTTATTTATTTTAGAGAGAAAGAGAGTCTCAAGTAGACTTGCCACAGAACCCAATGCACGGCTTGACCTCAAGTCTTGAGGTTGTGACTTGAGCCGAAATCGAGTCCCTGGCTCAGCCTACTGAGCCACCCAGGCACCCCTAGGGGATTTAGATCTTATGCAAATGTGGAAGTTGCTAGAGAAGGGAAGAGTCCATGGATTAGATAGTGACTAACTAGTCTTCACAAACCCTAGGGTAGGTAGACAAATCAGACTTTGTAGGGAATTCCAAAAAGCCAAGCATATCTGATATTGCAGAAGGAACCCTCTGGGGAGATCTATGGAAACTATCTCTGGAGCTACAGCCTCTCTGGGTTTGCAGATGAAGGCCGGTGGTGGGCTGCTTGCTGCTTTAGGGCCAACATTGTGAAAACAAGCTGGGACCTTCTGAGCAGATCTGTGTCTGTCTGTTAACTGTGTCTGACCACAATTATCCTCTAAGAATAATGTCTTTTGCTTCATTTTTGCCTTCCAAATCTTGTACAAGTTTCTCTTGGCTAACTCCAACCCAGAGCCATCCAGAGAAAGAGATTCTGGGACACATAGTTACCAGCTATAACCAAACAGTCCAGCATCAACAATATAAACAAGGTTAGAAAATAGAGTGCGAAAATATTTGCAATGCATCTAGTTGATAAAGAGTTTAATATCCAAAATATCTAAAGGACTACCAATAAAAAAGAAGTAAAATCCCAACAGGAAACGAGCAAGTAAACAATAATTTATGAAAGAGGAAAATATTCAATAGACAAAAAGATGTTTAGCATTACTAATTTAAATGGGATACCACTTTGCTCCCATGAAATTAGCAGAAATTTCAAAGTCTGACAGTATTGTGAAGAATTGTATATAACCTGGTGGGGGGATCCCTGGGTGGCGCAGCGGTTTGGCGCCTGCCTTTGGCCCAGGGCGCGATCCTGGAGACCCGGGATCGAATCCCACGTTGGGCTCCCGGTGCACGGAGCCTGCATCTCCCTCTGCCTGTGTCTCTGCCTCTCTCTCTCTCTGTGACTATCATAAATAAATAAAAATTAAAAAAAAAATACTGATGGGACTCTTAAATGAATATTTATTTAGATTTCATTTGAGAGAGAGAGAGAGAATGAGGGTGTGTGTGTGGGGGGGGGGGCGTAGTGGGGAGAGAGGGAGAAGCATATTCCTTGCTGAGCAGCAGACTACTCCCTGAGCCTGACGCAGGGCTGGATGCAGGGCTGGATCCCAGGACCTGGAGACCATGGTCTGAGCCTAAGGCAGACACTTAACCATCTGAGCCAACCAGGTACCCCAATACAATACTTTAGAGAGCAAACTGTCAATATCTGATAGAATCAAAATTGTTTATATCCTTCGATTCCACTTCTAGGTAGATTTCCCAGAACATCGTTTTTCAAACTGTGGGTTGAGGCCTACTAGTGTTTTTTTTATATTAATTTGGTGGCTATTAACCAGCATCATTATTTTTTAATGAAATATTACAGAATAAAAATAATCAGAGTGCATAGCAGGTAGTAAAAGTAATTGTTTCATAAACTTTTGGGTTGTGCTGTGTGTGTTTGTGTGTGAGTACTGAATCGTAGTGCAAAATGTGTTCTCAATGTGAGTGATGGCCACATGTACACAAAGAGAATTTTATAAAAATGCTTATTGCAGCATTGTTTGTAATAGCAAAAAAAATGGAAACAACCTAAATGTGTACTCACAAAAGAATGGTTAAATTATAGCATATTCTTAGGTGATACCGAGTTAAAATGGACAAATTTGAACTACCTTTATCAGTCTGGATTTTTTTTTAAAGCCTACTACAGTGTTGAATTATAAAGCAAGTTGCCAGGTGATCCATACAATATTATTTCATCGTTATTAATTTTTAAAAGCTACCAATTGATAGTATCTAAGGATCTTCTATGTGTGGTAAAAATGTAAAACCATGATAAACCCTAGTTCACAAAATTGCTTACTCTAGGGAGACAGAGAAGAGAATAGAATTGGACGGGCATATAAGCTGTGTTGAATCTTTTTTTTCAAGTTATTTGGTGTCCTTCAGTACCATTCCATACCTTCCTTTTGATGTTTATTATTCTTAAGTGTTATAATTTGAGACACTAATGTGAATGAAATTTTTTCCTTTAGTTTTACCTTGTTCTTGCTACTATAAAGAGAAGGTACAGATATAGGGGATAGATAGCTATGACTCTTCTAAAATACTTACATCTATTAATTGATTTTCTTTTCTTATGGAATGGACTAGGATTTCCTAAGTGATGTTGAATACTGCTGACGCCAGCAAGCATCCCATCTTCTAACTTACTGAAAATGGCTTTAAAATTTCCAGTTTAATCTGTTTGCCATTGTTTTTCAGTAAATAATTATCATGTTTAATTGCTTCCTTTTTCTTCTCTTCTGCTCAGAGTTATTGTGGATGGCTGCTGGACTATATCAAAAGTCTTCAGCATCTATTGACATAATTTGTATTTCTCTATTTTGTTGAAAAAATGAATTATATCCATAGATATTGTGAAGTTGAACCATTCTCCTATGCCTGGGGTGGGGGCAAACCCTTCTTAGTCATGATATGCTCTGATGTACTTAGTTTTACAATTTTATTGGTCATACACATACTTGGACTTTTTCATGTGGTCTCTGCATCATATTTTATTAGTAGGGTTATTTGAACTTTATGTGTTAGGTAGTTTTCTGTGTCTTTCTATGTTGTGGAATAATTTAATAAACACAACAATTAAAATGATGAACTCCACAGTGGAAAGTCTACACTCCAAGAACAGACAAAACAATAGATTCAGTTTCTTCATATGTGGAAAAAAAATAGCACAACTTGTTTTTATATTTATTTACTTTATACTTTTTGTTTTAAAATGTATACTAGTACATATCTAATTATGCATACAAACAAACGTATAATGGGATAGGTTTTCAAAAATGTTTTACTGATAAATATACATGATCAAAATAATTTGGAACCTACAGCGTTGAAAGGGGATGATAGAACTGAGCTCCAGAACATCTAAATCCTTTGCCTTTTGTATATTTCCAGAGCCTTATCTATTAGGTTTTTAGGTCATATTTGGCATATTTTATTCCAGAGCCTTATCTATTAGGTTTTTAGGTCATATTTGGTATATTTTGCTGGGAAATTATTTACTTCCTTTATATTTCTTGTTTGTTGCCATAAAGTGGCAATGAGATTCTCATATTCTTTTTAGTTTCTTCTGTATATGCAAGTGAACTTTAATGATCCCTAGCATTTCACATTTCTATTTTCTTTTTCTTCCTATTTAGAATTCTCATGGATTATTAGCCTTTTCAGATACCTTTTATCTTACATATGTTTTCTGCTTTTATGAGTTTTCTGTGTTTTTACTTTCAGATTTTACCTGTATAAAGTCTTTTGTCTTTGTTAATTTGGTTATATTTTTCTCTTTTCCTAAATTGAATACTTAGCATATTTTCAGTCTTCATTTATAATAAATAATAAGGATTTTAGACATTTTCCTTTAAGAAAAATTTAACTGTTGCTGCACGAGTTTTGATATGAATTTCTAATAATTTTCGTTATTTTCTAGATAATCTAAAATATCAGTTTAAATTTTGACTTTGCTTCAAGGATTGTTTTTCATCTGGCTGTAGAGAATAGTGGTCACTAATCTTTCAGGTGTAAGTAATATGAACCAACTCATAATGGCTTAAGGCAATTATTCTCCAGCGTGGTCCCTGGAGCAGTGTCAGCATCACATGGAATCTTGTTAGGAATGCAAATTCTCAGGCCTCATCCAGACTTTTCCTAAGATATGGATCCTGGCAATCTGTTTTGTTTTATTTTTAACAAACCCACCAGGTAATTTTGTCATACTCTGAAGCCTGAGAACCACTGGCTTAAGGAGGAAAAACAGAAAATTTATTGAGTCACATAATTTATATTTCCAGGAATTAGAATAGTTTCAGATACAGTTAGATTTGAGTGCTCAATCCAAGTGTGAAGGGGGATAGAATTACGAGCAATTCTAACAAAGGTTTAGGATTGATTTTATTGACCTGAACTATAATGTAACACTCTGATTTGCTAGACTTGAGTCATCTGCTCACGCCTTGAGCTGAGGGGTGAGGTGAGCCCTATCCAAGTGACAAGGATCGAAAGTAGAAAGAGGACTTTTGAAAGCAAATCAAGGTGTCATAATGAAAGGAGATACCGGATGAAGTCAGGCAAATTAACAACTTTTGTTCATAAAACAGTGCTACACCCAAGAAGCCAGTATGCAAATTCTTTCTGCTTTCCAGCAACATAAGGAACTTGTGCCATTGTGTAAATGAACGTGTTCCTTCCTTCACTGAGAAAGTCTTACTACCAAAACAGCATCATCTGTCCTTGTACTAAATATTCATTTCTTAGAAATTATCTTCTGTTACTTGTTTACCTGTTTCTTTTTTAGTTGTTTCCTTTTCTCCTTCTGGAACTCCTGTTATTCAGCTGTTAGTGCTTCTAAATTGATCTCTGTTTCATTTTTCTCTCAGCTGTTCCATCTCCTGTTTTGCTTTTTGTTATAAGATTATTCTTCTTGAACTTCCAGAATATTGAGTTTTCAGGTGTGAGTATCTCCTGTCACTGGTTTTTTTTTTTTTTTTGCTATTGAATTTAAAAATTTGAAGTCATGTTTTTAGTTCCAGAGAGCTTTTTTGCTTCCTGTTTGAGTCTAATTGGCTTATGTTCCAATTCTCTTCAGAGAATTTCAGTAGAACCCACATTTTCTAAAAGTGTATCTTTCTTCCTTGGGTTACATTGTCCTTATGAGTTATTGTTGTTTTTCTTCCAGCCATGGTTTTTCTTCACTTAATAAGAATATAGACCTGACTTTTAGGGTTTCTTGGGCAGAGGCAAATCTCTGAACTGTGGAAGGTATAGTTTCTGCTCTTCTGAGCTGGCAGTAAACAAACTTATCAAACCATGACCCTTCTGCTAAGGGAGATAGGAGGATGGAGGAATGGATGGCGGAGGAAAGAATCTCTCTGTATCTCCCTCTGTTCACTGAAGAATACATTCCATTTACCAAAGGTACAAAAAAAAAAATGAAAGCACTTAGGAATAAAGCTAATAAGAGATATGCAGGACCTAAATGGAGAAAACAAAAACTATATGTTGTTAGTATAAAAGAAAAGTTACATACGTCTAAACACATGAATAAAGTCTATCCTAGAGTATGTTATCTGTGTGTTACTGAAAATGGGATTTCTTTTGTCTTTTATTTTTATAATCATTTTTTGAAATAGGATTGACATTATATAATTTTGTAACTAGTCACCTTACTAATTTAATGAATTTCAGTAATTTTAATGCATTTGTGGTTTCCAAGATATAAAATATTTTCACCTACAAATAATAATTTTGCCTCATCTGTGATAATTTTAGGCATGTCCCATGTTACTGCTTTTTCATTTGGTGAGTTCTTTCATTTTGTTTCTGCCTTTGTTTCTTACCCATATGGTGATCTTATAAATATAGTCTACATTTTTTTCTGGTTTATTTCTTTTAACTCTTAAATCTGTCTGAAATTTAATTCACAACTATATGTAATATGAAGTTTATTCTTGATTTTCTCATACCCTGTCTTGTTTGAGCTCTTTCCATTGGTTTGTGAAGTCTCCTTTATTATATACTGATTTTTTCTGTTTAATATTCCTAGTATTGATGCTAATTTTGCAGTTTGTCCTGTTTTTTCATTCCACCAGTTATATTAATTTTTATATATTTGAAATACCTTTTCGTACTAGAAGGCAAATCTCCCTTTATTACTGTTCTAAAATATTTTTGTAGCTCTTCTCACTTATTTTTCTCGATGAATTTAAAAATTACTTTGTGAAGTTTTCTCATCAATACCAAAAGAATTCCATTGGTATTTTGTTAGAATTCAAGGTATTTTACTCATGGAATTTCTGTGGTACAGGAACCCAGTTTTGTAGTTGGTAACTCTGAGTACAGTAGTATAAATAGAAATTTTTATTTTCATAATGAAGCCATATAGCTAATCATATCCGTAAACCGTATATTATTTCATATAGCTGGATCTATTTTTTCCATACTCCTTTTTTTTTAAGATTTTATTTATTTGACAGAGAAGTAGAGCCAGAGAGCACAGTTGGGGTAATGGTAGAGGGAAGAAGAGAGGCAGACTCCCCACCAAGCAGGGATCCCCATGTGGGGCTCGATCCCAGGGCTCTGGGATCACGACCCGAGCCAAAGGCATACTCTTAACCGCCTGAGTCACTCAGTGCCCCTATTTTTTCCCTACTCTTAAGAGTTGAATTAATGTAGTCATTGCAGATTATTTTAACAGCAAGTTTAGTATTTATTCATTTTTTGTTTAAAAATTTACCTCTTATATTTGATATTTTATAACCAGGTAATAAGCAAAATTTAGATCTATGATGTATTAGAAAGGTATTGTCAAAGAAGGAAATAATAATGCCACAGGTATATGTATTTTAAACAGTCTAACAGACTGTTAAAGAGTAATAATAGAAAAAGCAGATGAATAATCTCATCACAGACTGAAAAGAATTATAGGAATACCTGAAGGAAATGTTTGTCTATTCTATGAATATTTTATTTAGATGGGCCTGTTTAATTAAATTCTGAGTAACTCTAAGTCCATTTTTTAAAAATTGTATTTTCTTTAAAAATTAAAAAACTATCATGTCTGCATATACTTGGACAAGGTTAAAAAAATTACTTATTTTTTTTGGCTCAGGAAGGAAGTGTCTGATGTCCCGTAGTGTATGGCCAGGCTACTTTTGAAAATCCAATTGGTGGGATGCTGAGTAAAAGTTGGCAAGACCTCAAAACTATTAACTCGGCCGTGTCTTTCTTCTAATGAGCAATATACAATGTGCTATCTAATATCACTTAGAAATATATATATGTATCTAAAGCTTAGATACTCTTTTTTCCATGTACTGTTTTCAGAAATGGCATTTTTCATAGTGATTTTAATTGGTAGTGGATGATTTAAAATGTTTTAAAATTGCTTTATATTTTATATGATCAGGCCAATTATAGGTTCCATTAATTTTCTTAAATTTTTTTTTCTTGTTTAAGTCAGAGCACCAAAATCTGAGAAATGCTGATTTTAGTACTTTGTTTTATTAGGAAATTAAAAGCATCATATAATATATGTAAGACTGTTTTACAAATCATGCTTAAAAGGTATATAAGCTCACCTAAATTAAGCAAATATATTGCAAAGAAAGCAAGCGTAGTTGGATTGGAAAGTTGCTGAAAGAAGACAGCTTAAGAGTTCTTAGCACAAGAAAAAAGCTACATAACTATATATGGTAATGAATGTTAACTAGACTTGTTAGTGGTCATGTCACAGTGTATACAAATACTGAATCATTATTTCGTACACTTGAAGCTAATGCTAATCATAACTCAATTTTTTTAGAGGACAAAACACATTTATTAACAAATAAAAGAAATCGGTGTCTAGGGAACACCTGCTTATAAATGAATTGCTGAGAGATATTGTGTTCTAGCTTTGTTCAGTTTTCCCAAAGGGCTTCTTAAAAATTTCAAAGAAGTGTTTTTACTAGAAAAAACAGGAGGCCATGAGACCTAGGATTTGAGTTGTTTTGACATGTAAAATCCATGAGGACAGGGTCTAATCATCTTTATCATTGGATATCTAGCTCCAAGCACCTCGTGTGGTATATAGTAAGAACTCAGTTAATGTTTTGAATAAAGTAGCTGTGACCTTGGGCAATTAACTTCCATGTGCCTCAGTTCGCTCATCTGTAGAAGCATTAATTCCACCACTTTCTGTTGTTTACCCACTATGTGTCCAACACTGTTCTTGGCACTGAGCATATAGCAGAAAATGAGGGTTTGCCATTCTGGAGCAAACATTTTAGAATTTGGAGAAGATAGACAAACAGATATACAAATAAATGCATAATGTAAAGTCAGATAGTAGTAACTACTGTGAAGAAAAATATAGCAGGGTAAGGCATCAGAGAATAACAGTAGCGCTGGTTTAGGTCAGGTGGTCAGAAAGTACCTGTGGAGATGATATCTGAGCAGAGACTTGAATGAAGAGATAGACAAGCCTTGTATAGCTCTGGGGAAAGTGATTTCTATGTAGAAGGCAAGACCTATGCAAAGACCCTGAGGTGGTAATGAATTTAGCCTGTTTGAGGGGCTGCAGACTGGCTGGTAGGGAATGAAGCAACTGATGGGAGAAGTGCAAGATAGGTGCAAGATGGTGAGGCAAGAACGAAAGCAAAACCAGTTTAGAGTCTGTTACGGTAATGCATGTAGACTTGGACAGGGACATGAATTTGGACAGATGCTGTCGATTCTGGACATAATTTGAATGAGCCAACAAGAACTGTTTGACTAGATGTGAAGCTTAAGGGAAAGAGAGGAATTAGGGTGACTCTGAATTTCTAGGGTGAGCAGTTGGGTGAAGGATATTAGAGTTTGCGGAGATGAGGATGAGGCAGGCAGAGTTGGAAACTCAGGATTGCTGTTTTAGACATTACTAATTTTGAGTTGCCTCTAGAGCAGAGATGTCAAATGGTATTTGGGATTCTTCCTGAAGTTCAAAGTAACAGTAGAGACTTGAAAATCTAAATTTGGGAGCCATCAATGTACTGACAGTATTGAAAGCCATGGGGATGGGTGATAGCACTTTCAGGACAAAAATTTAGAAGTTGAGATTAAAGGGTACAGCTAAGGGCACCTGGGTGGCTCCACCTGTTGAGCATCTGACTCTTGGTTTTGGTTCATGTGACGATCTCAGTGTCCTGGGATCCAACCCCATGTGGGGCTCCATGCTCAGTACAAAGTCTGCTTGTCCCTCTCCCTCTGCTCCTCCCCTACTACTGGCCCCGGCCAATAAATGCATAAAGTCTTTTAAAAAAAGAAGGTACAGCTAAGAGTGGACATAAAAAAAATCAGAGTGGACAGAGGGGAGGAAAATGAAGAGAATGGTTCTTCAGAAGCCTTGACTCAAAGACAATGATTAACTGTGCTGATAACACTGCTGAGGAGGTCAGTTGAGAAGCAGCTATTTAGTTTGGCAGGATGGAGGTCAGCGGTGACTTTAACAAAGAGGTATTTCTAATGCTTACAGGTGAGAGAGTTAGATTAGATGACTACTTCCTTATCTAACAAGAAAAGTCACTTTAATACTCATTTTTTTTTTTGTCCATGGTGTACAGTCTTTTTTTCTCAATTTGGAGAGGAAAAGGAAGAAATTGAAATCAAAACAAAGTATTATTTAAAGGTCACTGGATTAGATGATTTTTTTTTCCAGATCCTACATCTTTCAGATTGTTGATATTGGTATTTAAATGTTCTCAAATCCTGTATGTATATACATAATGTTTCATTTAAAAAATAGTAGCTCTGTTTTATATGGTCACAATAACCAATTATCTTTAAGATGGCATATATTCCCATTTGGCATATATTCCTATTTATAAACACATTCCTTTCTCCAACCCCCTAGTTTGTATGCAACTGATTATAAATATATATTCTTTTTTCATGAAAGATGGCATGCTGTAACGTACTCTTTTACCCCTTGCTTCTTTTTCAGTTTTCTTTTTCATGATTTATTTGTTTGAGAAAGTTGAGATTAAACGTATCGCACATGTATGTGCGCATGTGCGTGAGAGAGAGGAGAGGCAGAGGGAGAGGGAATGATGCAGACTCTCTGCTGAGCTGGGAGCCTTTTGGAGGGCTCCATCGCAGGACCCTGAGATGACCAGAGTGGAAATCAAGAGTGGGCCACCCAACCAACTGAGCCACCCAGGTGCCCCTCAGTTCATTTTTAAACAAACTTTTCTTCTTATAGAGGCAATGTGTGAGCATTACTCAAACTTAGAAATATACCACAAGCTGAAAAAGAGAAAGGATCCTACTCTCATTAGAGTACCAACATGAAAACTTTTAGTATGTCATTTTCTGGATCCTTTTTCTGTCCGTGTGTGTGTGTGTTTAAGTATGTATTTGCCAAAATGTACAGTTCTTTTACAATCTATTTTTTAGTCCGTAATACCCAATAGTACAGAAGTCATACAGTCTATTTCTAGTCTTTTAGTGGTTGCCTTGAAATCCTACCATGCTTACATAAGTTGAGAAAGTATCCAGTTAGTCTGCAACTTAACTAAGGCCAGTATTCAGCAATTACACATTGGTATACCCATAGTTTATTTTATTGGCCATTCTGATTGGTTGGTACCCATGGTGTAATAGTTGTTAAATATTTTTAGTATTTTGTTGATTCTTTCCATCAAACAACAATTTATAGAATATTTGAAGGCCTAGGAACCTCCTTCAAACATAATAGGCTACGCTTCAATTTGTGCTTTTTTTAATAAAAAATTATATATATTTATATGTGTGTGTGTGTGTGTGTATATATATATACCAAACTGTATATTTACTCTTCTTGCATCTCTGAATTTCATTCTGCAATCATTTTCCCTTTTCCCAATAAATACCTTTTTAAGTTTTCTGTAGAAATATGTTTGTGGTCAATTCCATTGTTTTTTTTGAATAAATCTTTATTCTACTCTTGTTCCTAGAAGCTAGTTTCACAGGATAGGCATTTTTAATTAACCATATTTTCTCTCACTATTTCAAGATATTATTATGATTCTTAATTTTCATTATTGTAGTTTAAGATCTGCCATCAGATCTTAATTGCTATTTTTTTTTTTTTGCAAGTGATCTTTTCTGTCTAGCTCCTTGCAAGATCTTTTTGTCCATTTTTATTTATCCTTCTTGGTATATGTAATACTAATTCTATTTATATACATTCAAGTCTTTTATCCCTTCTGGAAAATTTTCAGCCATCACCTCTTCAAATAATGCCTCTCTCTCTATTCTCTTTCTCCCTCTCTCTGTTTCTTTCTGTATCTCTTTCTCTCTTTCACACACATGCATATACGTATATGATGTATGTTACACATTTTTACTCTATTATTGATACTTGCTAATATCTCTTTTGTATTTTTAATCTGCTTATCTGTGCTATTTTGTGTAATTTCTTTAGATATATTTTCCACTTTACTAATTCTGCCATTAGCTGTGTCTAAGTTGCTATTTAATAATTCCCCTGAGCTTTAAATCTCAACAATATCATTTTAATATCTAATAGTTATATTGAATTTTGTATCTTCAGATGTGCCTGAATATTTTTGCTGGTCTGTTGTTGGTTATTCGTTTATCTGATCTCATCTTTATTTCTTTAAAAACTTTAGCTATTTTATAGTTTGTTTTTGACAATTCCAGTAAAGGTTTTGGAAGTTTAAATCCATAGTGTGTTCTTTCTGCTGACTCTCACCTCATAGTAGTTTGTTTCTTAGTGTCTCATGATCTTTGATTATGAGCTTATACAGATTTGATTATAATATATGGAAATAGTGCTGGCCACCATGACTCAGTCTAGTCACCTGTTACAGTACTAATATTATCATTCACCATTAGGGCATCCCTGCCTCTCCTTCCTCTAACTTCGCCTCTAGGTCTGTTTGAGGGAGCTAATGCCCTTATTTTCTGCAAGCCCAGCAATGAATGAAAATGTGTGTTTTAGGTACCTGGTGCTCTTTAGGTACTTAGTTGGTCATACTGCTGGAAGCAGAAGTTCTTAATGTTCTCTTCAGCTGTTTATGATCTGCTTTTTAAGTTATCCATTGAGTTTTTAGTTTCAATTACTTAGTTTTTCTAGGTATTTTATTAATTTTAAAAAAAATCTGCGTAGTAGTGTCTTAGAGGCTTGCTCCAGACCATATTTCAAACCCTTGTTATTTATTTTTTTAAAAGATTTTATTTATTTATTCCTGAGAGACAGAGAGAGGCAGAGACACAGGCAGAGGGAGAAGCAGGCTCCGTGCAGGGAGCCCGATGTGGGACTCGATCCCGGGTCTCCAGGATCACACCCTGGGCCGAAGGCAGCACTAAACCGCTGAGCCACCCAGGCTGCCCTCTTGTTATTTCTTTAAACTGGTGGTTCTCAACCAGCATGGTACCATCACAAAGAAGGTGTTTGAAAATTAGGGGGCAGGGAGGGAGGTTTTGATCATTTTCCCTACAAATGATGATCAGTGATAGGAAAGGATAGTTAACTGTTGTGTAGGAATGCTGGATAATTTCTGTGTAGGGGACAGTATCACAAAACTCACACACTGTCCAACCTGTACTATGACTTTTGAATATTCATGCCAGCACTCATGTTGGTGAAAAACCTGTTTAGGAATATCTGAGCATCAAACTGAATTCTATTTTACAGTTAAGTACAAATACTTTGTGGTCCATTCTAATATATATCAAGTTTTATTGAAATAAAACTACACTGTAAATTGAGGGAAGGTTATACTTTGAGTTCTTTTTCTACTTTGTTTAAAATGTTTCCATTAATTAAGATTTCAGAAAATTATGTCACTGATAGCTATGGCACTGTTAGTATTCAAGTGGCCAATACAGCACATCAGTATCAGTGTGCATTTGTAGTTGGCATCTGTAAATATGTTGCAGAGCAGATTTGAGACACACTTTTGATAAGCCAAATGTCTATCAACAGGTAAATGGATATATAAATCATGGTAAATTCATATTAAAAGCTACACTGTAAAATTAAAATGACATAATAATATACATAACAACATTAATCTTATAATCAAATATTTAGTAAAATAACTAGACCTAAAACTGTATATTCCATGGTTAATTCCATTTATGTTAATTTCAGGCAAGAGCAATCTATGGCGACAGAAATAAAGAGTAGTTACATATAGAAAGCAGAAACTGGATGGAAAGAGGCATGAGTACTTCCTAGAATGACAAAAATATTCTATATATTGATGGTTTTGTTTGTTATATGGATACATATTTTACCAAAACTCACCAAATTATACATTTTAGATGTACATTTCATTATATATAAATTATGTCAATTGTAAAAAAAAGGAAGTATATATTTTACTAAATATTTGATATGAATTGTTGTTATGAAAAGAGGGGGCAAAAACATTCTCATAAAAGTCTTTTTGTAGACATATATTTTTATATCTCTTGAGGAGTTACATAAATGTGGAATTGCTGAACTATGGAGTAGTTTTGCAGACTTGATAAGAAACTACCAGTTTTTCTAAACGAGCAATATTTATGAGCTCAAGTTGTTGCACATCCTTCTCACTATTTAAAATTTTAGTGTTTTTGGATTTAATCTTCCTACTGATTGTATAGTGAGTAGTCTCTCATTTTGCTTTTGATTTTCATTCCCATAATGATGAATGAGCATCTTTTCATGTACTTTAAGCCATTTATATTTCTTCTTTTGCTTGTTCATTTTTTAATTGAGTAGCCTTTTTATGACTGTATTATGAGAATTCTTTATTCTAGATACCATTGCATTGACAGATAATGTACTGAGAATATTTTCTCTGAGATTTATCTTTTTCCTCTTCATACCAGCCTTTTGATGAGCAAAAAAGCTTTTTAATTTTAGTAGACTATCAGGTTTTTTTAAATTTTATTTATTTATTCATGAGAGACACAGAGGGAGAGAGAGGCAGAGACACAGGCAGAGGGAGAAGCAGGCTCCATGCAGGGAGCCCGATGTGGGACTCGATCCCAGAACGCCAAGATCACACCCTGGGCCAAAGGCAGGCGCTAAACCACTGAGCCACCCAGGGATCCCAGACCTTACCAATTTTTTTAATGGTTGGTACTTATTCTCTAAGAAATGTTTGCCTACCTCAAGGTTACGAAGATATTCTCTCATATTGTCATTTAAAAGTTCTGTAGTTTTACCTTTAATGTTTAGACTGTTATTCATAAATGTATTTATTTTGATATGTGGTATTAAGTACAGAATGAGGTTCACTTATTTCTCCCATAAGCTTCTAATATTTCCAATGCCCTTTTGGTGAAGACCTTCTTTGTTTCATCGATTCACCTTGGCATCTTTGTTGAAAATCAGTTGGCCACATAAGGTGTCATGTTTATGGATTCTGTTCTCTTATATTTAACCAGCTTTTATTTCCTAACAACAATACCACACTGTTGTATTAGTTGTATCTCAGCTGGGGGTGATGCTTCATTGTAGGGATATTTTGCAATGTCTGGAGACATCTTTGGTTGTTACAACTGAGGAGTGGTGTTGATACTGGCAGCTAGTGAGAAGAGGCATAGCAATATTGCTAAAAATCTTACAATCCACATAGCAGTCTCCATAAGAATTATCCAGCCTAGGGATGCATCAGTGTTTGAGTGTCTGCCTTCAGTTCAGGGCGTGATCCCAGGGTCCTGAGATCGAGTCCCGAATCAGCCTCTCTCCCTCTGTCTATGTCTCTGTCTCTCTCTCTCTCTCTCTGTGTGTCTCTCATGAATAAATAAATAAAATCTTTAAAGAAAAAGAATTATCCAGCCTAAAATGTCATGGTGCTGCGATTGTAAAACTTTACTGTAGTTTTACATTAAGTCTTAAAAATCATGTAATATCAGTCCTCCAACTTTATGTTTTTCTAAATCGCCTTGGATTTTCAAGGTCCTTTGCATTTTTATATAAATTACAAATGAACTTGTCAAGTAGAAGTTTGATTTGGATTGCATTTTTTAAAAAGATTTTATTTATTTATTTATTTATTTGACACACAGAGTACTGAAGCAGAGAGAGTGGCAGGCAGAGGAAGAAGGCTCCACAGGGAGCCTGATGCACACAGCTCAATCCCAGGACCCTGAGCCAAAGTAAATGCTTAATTGACTGAGCCCCCCAGGCACCCCTAGATTGCATTTAATCTGTAGAGAGAATTGAGAATTTACATGTTAACAATGTTGTGTCTTCAGATTCATTAACCTGATATGTAACCATGTATTTAGGTATTAGGTAGTCTTTTATTCTCTTAGTAATATTTTATTGTTTTTAGTATAAAAAGTCTTCTATATCTTTTTTTTTTTTAAGATTTTATTTATTCATGATAGAGAGAGAGAGAGGCACAGACACGGGCAGAGGGAGAAGCAGGCTCCATGCAGGGAGCCCTACATGGGACTCGATCCCAGGACTCCAGGATCACGACCTGGGCCGAAGGCAGGCACTTAAACCGCTGAGCCACCCAGGCTGCCCAAGTCTTTTATATCTTTAAATTTTATTCTTGAGTATTTTATTTATTTTGATGCTATTGTCTATAGTCTTTTAAAATTCTGTTCACTGCTGCTAGTGTGTAAAATACAGTTCATTTCTTGACTACTATATTTACCTGTTAAATCTGTTATCCTTTGTAGATTCTTTATGGCTTTACATGTTAACGATTATGTCAACAAATGAAGAGTATTTTCCTTCTCCTTTCCATCTTTATGCCTTTTATTTCCTTTCTCTGTTTATCTTTTTGGCCTACAGAACCAGCTAGGGAACATATTAGTTAGACATGCTAAGAATGGACAGACATCCTTGCCTTCACACCCTTTAGGGGAAGGTATTCAGTATTTCACTATTAATTATGATGGTAGCCCTTTGTTAAGGAAGTTTTCTTCTGAGAGTTTTTAGTCATGAGGAAGTTTGCATTTATCGGGTGCTTTTCTCTGGTGTTCCTAAAATGACCAGATGTTTTTATCTCCTTTATTCTATGAATATGGTGAATTAATTAACTTTTCAGACTATAATACCAACCAATATATATTTCTGGGATAAACTCCAATTGGTCATATTATATAATTCTTTTTTTATACTGCTGACTTCTTTGCTAATATTTTACAAATGATTTGTATGTCATTGAAGGATACTGGTGCATAGTTTTATTTTCTTATATTTGTCAAGTTTTGGTATTGAATTATTCAGATCTTATTAAGAATTTCATCTTTATGCTGAAAGAGGTTTTGAAAGACTGTTATTTGTTTAAAATTTTTTTTCTTTAAATGTTTGATAGAGGGATGCCTGGGTGGCTCAGTGGTTGAGCATCTACCTTTGGCTCATGGCAGTGATCCCATGGTCCTAGGATCGAGTCTCACTTCAGGCTCCCTGCATGGAGCCTGCTTCTCCCTCTGCCTACATCTCTGCCTCTCTCTCTCTCTCTGTCTGTCATAAATGAATGAATGAATGAATGAATGTTTGCTAAAATTCACCACTGAAACCATCTGGGTTGTAGCTTTCTTTGTGGAGATATTATTATTATTATTATTATTATTATTATTATTATTATAAAATCAGTTACTTTATTTTTTTAATTTTTTATTTATTTATGATAGTCACAGAGAGAGAGAGAGAGAGAGGCAGAGATATAGGCAGAGGGAGAAGCAGGCTCCATGCACCGGGAGCCCGACGTGGGATTCGATCCCAGGTCTCCAGGATCGCACCCTGGGCCAAAGGCAGGCGCTAAACCGCTGCGCCACCCAGGGATCCCAAAATCAGTTACTTTAATAGATAAAGGTATAATAGACATCTCCAGGGAGACAGAACCAGTATAATATATACTACATGTTAGATAGCATATCGTATTACATATAGTACATGTTATATACATATGTTATAGTATGCATACTATATATGTGCCATAAATATAGTAATATGTAATTGGTTCATGCTCTTGTGGATTGGCAAGTTCAAATTTGCAGGCCAGGCCAGGAGACTGGAGACCTAGCAGCTCAAGTCCAAAGGCAGTCTGCAAGCAGAATTCTTTTCCTTGGGGACCTCAGTCTTTTTCCCTTACAGATTTCAACTGATTAGATCAGTCCTATCTACATTGGGAAAGGTAATCTGCTTTACTAAGAATCTCTTGAACCTCATGTTTTTTTTTTTTAAAGGTTTTATTTTCTTTTTTAATATTTTATTTATTTATTCATAGACACAGAGAGAGAGAGGCAGAGACACAGGCAGAGGGAGAAGCAGGCTCCATGCAGGGAGCCTGATGTGGGACTGGATCCCGGGTCTCCAGGATCACACCCCAGGCTGCAGGCGGCGCCAAACCACTGCGCCACCAGGGCTGCCCAACCTCATGTTAATCACATCTAAAAATGATCCTCACAGAAACATCAGAGTCTCCTGTTAGACCAAAAACTGGATACCATGCTCTAGCCAAGTTGATACATAAAACATTAACAATCATAGAAGGCAATTTAGATTTTCTTTGTTTTCTTATGTGGTGTTTTTTCAAAGAATAAGTCCTTTTTATCTAAGTTGTGGAATATTTTTGGTAAAAAATTATTTATAATATTACTTTATATACTTTCAATATCTGTAAGACATGTAGCAATATTCTCTTTCATTCTTGATATTGGTAATTCATTTCTTGATCTTAGTAGGAATTCATTAATTTTGTTAAATCTGGGCAGCCCTGGTGGCTCAGCGGTTTAGTGCCGCCTTCAGCCCAGGGCCTGATTCTAGAGACCCCGGATCGAGTCCCATGTCAGGCTCACGGCATGGAGCCTGCTTCTCCCTCTGCCTGTGTCTCTGCTTCTCTCTCTCTCTCTGTCTCAGGAATAAATAAATTAAATATTAAAAATTTTTGTTAAATCTTTTCAAACCAATTTTTGGCTTTGCTAAGTTTTTCTATTGTTTGTTTTCTATTTCATTGATTTCTACTCAATTATTTAATTCATATTACTTACTTTGGGTTTATTTTGCTCTTTTTCTAGCTTCTTAAGATGAAAACTTAGACCATTGATTTATATATATACTTTTCTAAGAGAAACTTTTAAAGCCCTAAATTTCCCTCTAGGTGCTACTTAACTGTATTGCACAAATTTTAAAATATTTTTGTTTTCATTTTCATTATTCTTGTGATTTCTTCTTTGATTTGTATTATTTAAAACTATGTTATATAATTTCTAAAATATTTTGATTTTCTGTATGTCTTATTCGAAATAGAATTACATTGTGATCAGAATATGTATTTTATAGGATTTCAGAATTTGAAATTTATAGAGACTTCTTTTATGTCCTAAGCCATTTTTCTATTCTGGACAATGTTCCACGTGCACTTGAAGACAATGCATATTCTGCATATACTGAGTGCATTGTTCTAGGATGTCTTTTAGTAACAGTGTTGCTGTAATTATCTATATTTTTACTGATGTATGTCTCTACTTCGTTTTTAATCAATTACTGAGGAGAAATTGTGCAGTTAAAATCAAACTGTAATTGTGGGAGTTCTAACAGTATTTGCTTCCTGTCTTGAAACTCTTTTGTAGCAGATTAGTTGCATTCACAGTGGGAATATTATGCTTTCTGGTAGATTGACCCTCTGTGTTTACAAGATTTCCCATTTCTTCTCTTGTAATATATCTCATCTTGAAGTATATTTTGTCTGATACTAATATAGCCACCTCAACTTTTTTTGTGATTATTGTATACATGGAGTGTACTTTATATTTCCTTTTAATTCCAACATATCTATGACTCTATGTATAGTGTGTCTCTTATAGTTAGGATAAAGTTAGATCTTATCTTTAATCAAACATGCCATCTCTACTTTTTAAATTGAGAATTGAGTCTATTTGCATTTAATTATTGATGTATTTAGGTACAAGCCTTCAGTTTGCTATGTATTTTCTGTTTTTCTCATTTTCCCCCTCTACTCTTTGTTTTCTGCCTTCTTTTGGTTAGTGATGCTTCATGTGCTATAAAATGTAAGAACCTACAAAAGTACAATTCCATTCACCCCTATTCCTCTTTTGTGCTATTGCATCATACACTTACTTCAACATAACTTATATATTCCACAGCTTAGTGTTGTTTCTTTTGTTTTAAATTAATATTTATCTTAAAAGTACTTAAGAGTGCAAAATAAATAGCATTTTATGTGTACGTACATATCGCCCATTTCTAGTTCTCTTTACTACTTCTTTTTTGTAGATGGAAGTTTCTTTGTGGCAACATTTCCCTTGAGCCTGAAGAGGTTTTTTGTTTTAATAGCATTTCTTCCTGTGGAAGTCAGCTGGCTGTAGGTTCTCTCATATATCTTTATCTCACCCTCATTTCTGGAAGGCAGCTATGCTCACCACTGTACTACCAATGCACTGTCTTACCCACATTTTTTGATGGATATTTTTGATAGGTTTAGAATTTTCAAATGAAAGGGGTTTTTTTTTGGTTTTACCACTTTGAAGATGTCCATTTATCACCTGGCCTCCATTATTTCTGAGAAGACGTTAAATGTCATTATTTTCTTTATTCCATGGTGTATTTTTTTTTACCCCATTGTCATCTCTTCTCCTTTTGAGACTCTAATGACATTTATAACACACCATTTCCTGTCACCCTACAGGTCACAGAGGCTCTTCCTATTTTTTAGCCCTTTATTTTCTCTGTAGTCCATCTGCATTATTTCTTTTGTAATGTATCTTTAAATGTACAGACTATTTTTCTGCAGTTTCCATGATGCAGTTATGTAGTGAATTTTCATTTGAGATATGGTTTTCTGTTCTAGAATGTCCAGTTGGCTTATTTTTTATAGTTTGTAGTTTTTCTGTCAAGATTCCCCATTTTTTCATTCATTGTGTCCTTCTTTTCCTTTATATAGTTGAACGTACTTATCATAGCTGTCTTGAGGTCTAAACCTTTGGGTCTTTTCAGGGTCTTTTCCCTTTCTTTTTTATAAGATTATTTATTCATGAGAGACAGATAGAGAGAGAGAGAGGCAGAGACAGACACAAGCAGAGGGAGAAGCAGGATCTCTGCAGGGAGTCTGATGTGGGACTTGATCCTGGGACCCTAGGATCACACCCTGAGCAGAAGGCAGATGCTCAGCCACTGAACCACCCAGGCGTCCCTTCAGGGTCTTTTCTATCGACTCCTTTTTTCCTTGGATGTCAGTTGGATTTTCCTGTTTTACATGTCTGTTAATTTTTTTTATTATGGTATGCTGAATGTTGTGACTGATAAGTTGTAGGGAGTCTGGGTTTTTATCTTCTTTTTTGAGTGTTGTTGCAGCAGGCAGTTGAATTACTGGTAGATTTTTATACTGTTAGCCTTGTTTGTATTCTGGGTGAGTGTAAATCTGTTTTGGTTTAGGGTGCAGCCCTTCCTCTAGGGTATGATTCCTCCTTTCTATGCATTCATATTTTTTTAACAACACAGAGATGAAACATCTATATTGAAAAATAATATGTAGAAATTATTTGTTTGGGGGTTGCAGGTTGTTTTCTTAGCCTCACTGTGATAGTGTTTCCAGAAAAAAAATTGTTTTATACTGTCTTGTATGATGTTTTTCCAGTATATCAGCTGTTTCTCATCACCTATTAAAAAATACTGTTTCCAAGGTCTTTTTTATGTGCTTGGTACCACATATATGTCTTAGCATGTGGTAGAAATAAAAGATACGTGGTTTTTTTTTTTTTTTTTACTGTTCTTCATCCTTATCATCCACCATGTTACAATATATATGAGGAATTAATTAGGCAGTACACTTATAAACGAAGTCTAGCTCATTTAAAGGATGTTATATTTTTTCATTTTTTTATAGTTTGTTTTTAAATTTGTTTTGACATGTAATGCTGTTTTTGTTAACATGACTTCCCCTTTTCTTTCTTTGTTTTATTTTTAAGGGGGGCAGAAGGAGAGGGAAGGAGAGAATCTTAAGCAGGCTCTATGCCCAGCACGGAGCCAACATGGGGCTTGAGATCAGGATCTGAGCTGAAGTCAAGAGTTGGACGCTTAAGCAACTGAGACCCTCATTTTCCTTTTTCATATTCATATTGATAATAGTCACACTAAGTTTTATTCTAGTATTTCTCTGTACCTCTTCTCTTATTACTTTCCTGTACTTGTATGGAATGGCTTCTCTTAAATCCAGATTTATTGACTATAGACAAGTGCACTGTCTTCTAGCATGGTTTGGTTTCTGCACATTTTATTAAAATATGTTTTATTTTATTTCAAATTACTTTTTTCTGCTATATATTAGAGTTAAGGAATATATATTCTATATATGCATACATGCAGTGTATATGCAGATTATATTAGTTTACATTTCTTTCAGGATAGGAATAAGGGCACTAAAAATACTATAAAAGGTAGGCATTGGCCTGGTAATGTTAACTATTGTTTTAAACATATCAAAACTTATTTATTTTACCATCTGAATCTGATCAACCCAATGTCTGAAGTCCTTGGGTTTGGATTCTATGGTCTGTAGTTCATGGTGCCCTATTTTCCTTTTATGATTTTTTTTTTAACCAGTCCTATTTCTTGGACTTTTATCCATAAGAATTCTTTCACTCCTGGCTTGAAAAGTGCATTTTTTCCAGAAGATTTTTGTCTTTGCTTTCTCACGTGCCTGGAGGCACTGAACCAACTGGGAACCATTTTGTAATGAATTCTCAGTGCGTGCCATATGCGCACTTGAGCTGCAACACCATACACAGCCTGAATTATAGTTACCAGTTCTCAGGGGAGATTTGTTTTCTCTTCCTCCCAACATCATGTTGAGGGTAGAAAAGTTTCCATGCCATCTCTCTCTTCTGGGCAAGTTTATTTTCATTTATCTTTATACTGGGTGTAGTTTTGGGGGGTTCCAGCTCTGTGGGACAGGATCTCTAATAAGACTCCCAACTTCCAGACAGGTCCTGGTCTTTGTTTCCTGACCCCTCTGCTCCCTCTGACCCCGCCCCCCTTACAAGGTCAAAGCTTAAGGTTGGCAATATTCTCTAGTGCCTCCAGGGTGAGAGTCTGTTTCAATGCTCTACTTACTGCCCTACTTTCCTGCTTTCACTTCCTTTTTTACTTCTAAAGATTCCTTACTTTTTTTCTTGCCTGATCAGTAGTGCATTTCAAAAGATGTTTTAAAAATATTTTATCTAGTGTTTTTAGTTGTTTTCAGTGATATGGTCAGAGTATTTTTATATGCTATTTTGAAAGGCATTGATTTTTGTGTATGTGATTGATTATTTAAATTTCTTTCATTTTTGCTAGTGTATTTAAAAGTATTTGTCATTTTTCTCTCTATATTTTTGAATTTCCTGTTTGTGTCTTTTGAATGTTTTTCTATTGGACTCTGGTGATTTTTAAAAGAATATGTAATGTGCAGCTTTGGAAAGAGCTTTCTGAGGAAGTGAACCCCTCAGAAGACCTATTTCCTAAGATGTGCATGTTGGACTTTGAGGAAGTTAAGTTTAGTACTGGCACTGCAGTTCAATTACAGTTCCTTAATTCTTTTGTATTCATTGTGTGTTTCCTCTTTTGTATTTACATTGTGTGTACCTGAGGCTTCTTACTACCTCCGGCTTGTAAAATAATCCATCAGCCTATTTTAATACCTCATCTTATTTGATCACTATTGGCCATTTTCTCCAATACAAAACTGCATGTTGTTTTTTAACTAGGGAAATGTCTCTCTTCTTGCCTTCTTACTGCTACCCTAATTCCTTCTTAAATGACTAACTGGTTCTTCCATTTGAACATTATTAAATAAAAGAATTTCTGACAACTTTGTCTGTAGTCCCCTTCTCACTCTTCACACTTTGCTGGTTGACCTTCGTCCCATGGCTTTAACTCCTGTCTCTCCATTCAGTGATGTCTCCCAAATCTGTGACTTCAAGTTTCAGACCAGTGCCTCCAGAGATGAGGATCAGCATATAGTTAACTAACTTCTACTTCTCCCATTACAACTGCTTTGAAAGCTCCTTAAATAGTGACTCCTCGAATTTAGTCGACAAGTCCAAAAGACTTGTCAAAAGATGACTAGGTAAAAGGAAATTGAGCTGACTTTGGTACGTTTCGCCCAGGAGATGTGTTTTCTACCATAGGTTTACATGAATGACACCTCAGTGAGTACATATTACTCTGTAATATTGACTAAAGTCCATGACCGTAATACTCAGTACAAAAAGTATGCTGGGTGGAAATTCCTATTTTTATTTCTTTTTTGACATTAGTCACTCAGCACCTCACTCACTTTAATGGTCCTGCCCTTTTGGTACTAAATACTCACCTTTTCAACCTCAGGTTCTGACAGTTCATAATAGTTTTCCTTTTCACTTCTATTACACTATTTTTAAAAAGTAATACAGGGTGGCTGATTTTATAAATTTTTGTTTCATTTACAGTAACTGAAATAACACTAGTGTGGACATCACTGGTTGGTGATTAGAGTGGGTCAAATGGGCTGGTAGATATACCTGAAGTATCAGTCTTTGGCATAATATAAAGCCAGGAGACTGGGGATCTATCCTCAAGTGGACAAGAAGTTTGAGGAAATTGTTTTTTGGTTTAAGAGAGTAGTTGACCTAAGAGTAAGCTTTATGATTCCATTTTGCTTTTAAAAGACAAAAAACATAAAAAAAAAATAAAATAAAATAAAAAAATAAAAAAATAAAAGACAAAAAACAGTGAAGATTTAAAAAATATCTTTTCTTTGAGCCACCCAGGTAACTTAACAGCAAACACTGTGAATGCAGTGATGAATGATGGAATTCATAGGAAAATCAACCAATATTGGAAGAGATCTGGAAGCTAGGAGTCAAAATGACCTCAAAGAGATGAATTGAGTTTGAGATTACAGGAAGACATCAAAGTGGGAATAATTTAAGGGATGAATTGAGTTTGAGATTACAGGAAGACATCAAAGTGGGAATAATTTGTTAAGGGATGAATTGAGTTTGAGATTACAGGAAGATATCAAAGTGGGAATAATTTGTTAAGGGAAATGGATCAATTTTTTGAAGGAGAGATAATAGACAAGCATAAGTGTAGATCTTGACTCCCGAAAGGTACTGAATATAAGATAGGAAAATAATATCAAAAAGCTAAGGGGAAAAAAACCCAATAAAATAATATCCTGAATCCAGATGAAAGAATACTTTATAGAATATAGGAATAATGAGCAAATTCCCCATACATAAAACTGTTTGATAAACAGGGTAATGTCTTTATCATTTTCTTTATCTATAAAATATTCTGACACAGTTTATGAAAACAAAGTTTTTCTGAAATTTGAGTTTTAGGGCTTCCAAAATATAAATAAAAAATAATGAACATTTTAACGGTGACCTACATACAGTAAATGTGTGGCATCTGCAACAAAGTAAATGATTTACTAGTACTTCATAAAGGTACAAGAGTATGAGATGGTAATGAAAATCACAGTGAAATAAGGAGTGTTAAATGCAAATTAATTGCAGAGCATATATAATATGCAGAATCTCAAGTGAAAAATACTTTAAGCTTTTTCTGTTACTTATTTTTGCTCTTTCTGCCACCCCACCCCCAATTCATGAAAACTTCAACTCTTATACCATTAATTACCTCATTATGAGTGGGGTGATAGTGCTTTGGGAGTATAATATCCAAGATTAGGGAAGGGGATTGTACCTACTCTTTGTATAGAACTTTGTAGTGTGCAAAGCATCGTAAAATATTCCTCTCATTCGGGGCAGCCCCGGTGGCGCAGCGGTTTAGCGCCGCCTGCAGCCCGGGGTGTGATTCTGGAGGCCCAGGATCGAGTCCCACATCGGGCTCCCTGCATGGAGCCCGCTTCTCCCTCTGCCTGTGTCTCTGCCTTTCTCTCTCTCTCTCTCTGAATAAATAAATAAATAAATAAATCTTTTAAAAAATATATTTCTCTCATTCAAGACCAAAAGCAACCATGGGAAGTAAGTGGGAATTATTATCATCTTTAAAAAAGGATTCCTAGATGATGAAACTTATTTACAGAGGAGGAAACCCTGAGAGATTAAGTGATTTATCATGGATCACTGGAGTTGTAGGCTGAAATCTTGGGCTCTCCGTTATTAGATTTGTAGTCATGAGCAATGTTATGTATCACCTTCGAAACTCAGTTTTTTCAGCTATAGGATGAAAGATTTTTAAGGTACTAAATTATAAATAATATTTAATATTCTGCTCAGTAATCTTAATTTCCTTTTTATTTTCCAAGCTACCCAACTTGCTTTCCTAAATATATCCTCTGGTTTTCCACTTCTGTCTTCTTATTCATGCCATATTTTCTGGTATCTGTTTCTTCCATCTATATAAACCTCATTTATTTTTTTAAAGATTTATATATTTGATTTAGAGAGAGAAAGAGAGGGAGTGCAGGGTGGGCAAGGGCAGAGGGAGAGGGAGAGAGAGAATCTCAAGCAGACTCTTTGTTGAATGTGGAGCCCAACACAGGGCTCAGTCCTCCCAATCCTGAGATCTAAACCAAAATCGAGTCAGATGCTCATCCAGCCACACAGGCACCCTAAACCTCACTCATTTTTAATAAATTTTACCGAACTTGTAGCCACGCCAGTTCCTCTACAAAACCATTCCTCTTCCCAACAACTCTGGTTAGGTCTTCTCTTGAAAAGGTGAAACACTTTGTTTTACACCATTTATCAAATTCTACATGTTATTAGCCACCAGTACACCAGGAAGAATAGTCTTTACCATTTACCATCTGAGTCCAAGAAACCCTTTTTAAACACATTTTGAAAGTCATTTTACGAATAATTTACAGATAAAAAAATAAAAGGATGTTGTAAAAAATAGCTATATTGGAAATTGATGAGAATGTGTTAACCAAAAAAACTTAATTTCATATTTTTCTGGTGTGAAGACATACATATCCAAAATGGGCAATATCCTTTAAATGCAAGTAATTGCTCATGAATGAGCCTGGAACATACTCATAAATATCTTTCCAGATTTGAAGTATATTTCTAAGAGATTCCAGCTTTTTATTACCTCTGGTTCTTGTACTTTTTTTTTAAGATTTTACTTTTTTATTAATGAGAGACAGAGAGAGAGACAGAGAGAGAGAGAGAGAGGCAGAGACACAGGCAGAGGGAGAAGCAGGCTCCATGCAGGGAGCCCCATGTGGGACTCGATCCCAGGTCTCAGGATCAAGCCCTGGGCTGAAGGCGGCGGTAAACCACTGAGCCTCCTGGGATCCCCAGGTTCTTATACTTTTATCCTTAAAATTCAGTGCTTTAAAAAGTTTCATTGCTCGTTGTTTTGTTGAAGAGAGGATGGTCGATTTCTTCAGTCTGTAATAGCAAAGTATCTTCATAATATTGATTAGAATGATCAGTTCAGTGAACTTTTTCCTTTCTATCTATGCTATTTATCTCCTTTCAGTAATGCCTTCAGCATTTGCCCACTTATGAACCACAGCAAGTAAATTTCCTTGTACAAACTTGATAAAAGGAAAGAATACATGTCTTTTTTTTTAAGATTTTATTTATTATTTATTCATGAGAGACACAGAGAGAGGGGGGGCGAGGGGGCAGAGACACAGGTAGAGGGAGAAGCAGGCTCCACACAGGGAGCCCGACGTGGGACTTGATCCCGGGTCTCTAGGATCAGGCCCTGGGCCAAAGGTGGCACTAAACCGCTGAGCCACTGGGGCTGTCCAGAATACATGTATTTTTAGCAAAAATTTCTGGTCAAAATATTGCATGATGATATCCTCCTCCTTGTAGAATGACTAACTGGATAACAAATCTCATTGTTGTCCATAGAAATATATTGTTTACTCATCTGTTCTTCAATTTGAGGAAACATAGTTAGGATATTATCTTCTATAATGTCTCATAATCTGAGATTTAGTTTATACACTTACTTCTACCATCATCATTAGCCTGAAGTACTATTGTCTGTTCTTTCTGTATTTGTGTTCTTGTCTAACAATTGCAAAACATCTTCTGTCAGTTTTCTTGTCTTTGCCGTTATGGATAGGAAATGAAAACTTCTAAAATATCAGTGATGTTTAATGGAAGGTTAAAAAGAAAAACACTACAAAATTTTTTTTAGGACTACAAAAATTTTATCTCCTGAGTTTGGGCAACAAAATAAAGAAAGCTGAAGAATGGTGCAATAGTGATGATTTATTTCACTATTTTATCACCCCTCTAGATGATTAAATTATTTAAAAAAATTTTTTTTGGTGCAAACCTTATGTTCAAAATGGTTCTTTCCCAGTTATCAGAAAATATTTAATTGTATAATTAATAGAATATTATGGAGGCAGTGCAGATCAGTTAAACTGATTTAGTCCTCTGCCCACGGTTTCAGACTCCAGGATTACATGAGGCAGTTGAGTGATGATTTAGATAATCTTGATTCCAGATGACCATGTGGTGTAACTGATATTAGGGTTATGAAATTAGAGAAGATTGAGGCCATTGAGTGTAGGTATTGGAAATCCCCCCCCCCTTTTTTTAAATCACCTGAGTTCCTTCTGGTCTCATTTGCCTCTCCTCTGAGCTTGGATCACTCATTTCAGTAATGCTTTTATGACTGAACTAAGTCCCCCTCACCCTCCTGTCTTTTCCTAATATCCACCTTGCCAATGGCAAGTCTAGATAAATTTGGGGCTCTTCTGCCTCCCATGTCCTGCTCATTACTATGCTGGGGAATATTTCTTGAAGAAAGTTATAAAAGCAGGCTGAATTGCTCATTATAAGGGTGGAGTGATACCAGGATCATAGGAGAGATTCAAGGGAGTTCAAATCCTAACACTGTCTTCCAAATGAGATGGAAAACTAATATTAAAAAGAAGAGCCAAAGATTCCTGACCTTTGTTTTAGTGTTTTCCACCATAGTGAGTTGAAAAGGCGGCAAGCTGACGGGAAAATTCTATAAAATATGAGATAAACGAAGCCATTAAGGTGTCATGAAGGCCTGTATGGGAAATATCCCCTCCCCACCCCCCACCGGCTTTACTGCAGTCTGATTGACGGATAAAATCATAAAATATTTACAGTGTACATTGTGATGGCGTGATATATATGTATACATTGCAAAAGGATTCCATCTTCCTAGTTAACTAGTTAACTAACACATTCCTCACCACACCCCCACCCTTTCTTTTTGGCAAGAACATTTAAGTTCCACTTTTGTAGGAAATTTCAATTATACAATACAGTGTTATCAACTATAGTCACCATGTTATACTTGAGATCCTCAGACCTTGTTCAGCTTATAGCTGAAAATTTGGATACTTTTATTGACCTCTCCCCACTTCTCCCCCCACCCCAAGCCCAAGAACTAACTACTTTTCTATTCTGTTTCTAAGACTTTGACTTTTTTTTTTTTTAGATTCCACATATGTAAGATGATACAGTATTTGTCTTTCTGCATCTGACTTATTTCAAATTCAGCATAATGCCTTCGAGATCCATCCATGTAGTCAAAAATGGCAGGATTTCCATTATTGTGGCTGAATAATATTCTATTATGTGTATGTATACCACATTTTCTTTATCCATTCATTCGTCAGTGGACTTTTAGGTCGTTCCTATGTCTTGGCTATTGTGAATAATGCTTCAGTGAGCATAGGGGTGCAAATATCTCTTTGAGATAGTGATTTCATTTCAGTTAGATATATACCCAGAGGTGGAATTGCTGGATCATATGGTATTCCTATTTTTAATTCTTTTAGAAGCCTCCATACTATTTTCCACAGTGGCTGTACCATTCACAGTCCCACCAGCACTGGCATTCCTTTTTTCCACATCCTTGCTAATCCTTGCAGTCCCTTGTCTTTTTGATACAGCTGTTTTAACAAGTATGAGGCAATATCTCATTGTGGTTTTGATTTGCATTTCCCTGATGCTTAGTGATGTTGAGCACCTTTTCCGGTACCTGTTGGCCCTCTATGTGTCTTCTTTGGAAAAATTTAAATTTTTGTTTTAAGTTCCTTTTCAGTGAAGTTGCAAGTAATTTCCAGGGTTATGAAAGAGCAAAATGTGTCAAGATACAGGAAAAATAAGATCACTGACTAAACACAAAAACTAATACTGGGTTCAGTAACCCTGGGGATTAAAGTTAGTTGTGCGTTGATTTTATCTCTTTTCTAGATTCTAGGTACTTAGGGAGCAAGATCATAATGTTGTCATAATGATCTTTGCATCTCAAACAATGGCTTCTGTGGTTGGATATTCACTGTATGAGAATTAAAGGATAATTTTTTTAAAACGGTAACATCATGGCTCTGATACAGATATACAATGAGCAAGTGTTAAAGATTTTCTTTAATTCGGTTAAATGAGGAAAACAGGCAGCTGTAATAACCTGTTCAAAGGACAATCCAAAGAATAGACACATTTGTAGATTAGGAATATTGAAATTAATATCCAGTGGGGGCAAACCATGCTTCTCAAGGTAGAAAAGGGAAGTCCGTTGAACCTGACAGGACAGAATTGGACTCTGTGGGCAAGAAGAACTTTGCTATCAGTTATTGGCAATTTAAAGAGCTGTAAAATTACTCTCCTAAATCAGAATCAGATAATCCATAAATGTGAGCTGTAGATCTAGACAATGCAGCTTTCCATTAAAGCACAGCTTTTCCCCGATACGTGTTATAAAAATAACACTTCTAAAGAGAACTTCACATTCAGCGTGGTAAATAAATAGCACTTTGCCATTTGCAGCTATATTTTTAAATTTTTACTACTTTTCTGAAATACATACATTTTTTAAAGTAAAAAGTTTACTTTTCAAACAAGTTTACCTCCTTTCCCCACATCTGCCGTATTTTCCAAGATTTTTCTTTGTTAGAAAAACATCAAAAATTTACTCAGTGGCTTAGTTTCTTTTGTCTCACTAAAGGAGTAAACCAAATTCTTCATGTAAACTTCTACCAGCCAAATTCAGAGGATGACCAGAGGAGATGAAAATTCCATTGCTCAGATACTCAAGAGCTTGTCTTTAAGACAAGGCACTTTTTGGCTTATAGAGGATGCACAGACAAATCTGTTCATGTGTAGAATCTAGCCCTAATGTTTAGCACTTATTAAGAGTATTTAGACATGTGTAAACAATCCTGGCTCTGACCAGAGACCTGTCTACTTTTTTCAAGCCTGCTTTCAGCTTTTACCTCCATCCTTGTCTTGACAGCCATTTCTTTTATAACTGTGCCCATGTGTTCACAGGGTCACAGCCTTAAAGTGTTCATATAAGGAAACAAGATTCCCTACGGGATCAGTGACCAGAGAAAAGATCTGCAGGGATGCCTTAGCAGCTTGACCATCAAGCTTTAGTCATATAAACAGCTGGGGAACATGAAGAGCAGCTGCAGCCAGTAAGGAGGGAGAAAAGAAGTAGCCATGAAGCCAGGAATACCTTACATGACATAAGCTTCACTTTTCAAGATCAGACTTAACACAGAGAGGACATAATGTCACCCTTTATGGAGGTCATCTAGACATAGTAGCAATCTCCTGCATTCAGTTTGCACCTACTCAGCAACATGGGAACAGTTTCAGCGCTGCTGATTCTTGGCAAAAGACAACAGGCAGTCACAGAAAGACCAGTTGGGCTAGAAGGGGATGGACTTCATCATTGTCTTCAGCACTAGCTGGTGCTGGAACAGAAGATCAAATTTATTGGTCATAGGAAGGCTTTCATCGGTGATTTCAGCAGGATAGTTTTAACTCCTGATTCCTGAGTAGCCATAGAGATGGGGACGGTTTGGCACGGTCTTCTTTTGCCTCCTGCACATAAATTAATCCTGAGGGTACATTTTGGATAGATCATACCAAGCAACATACTCTAGAACAACTGGCCCTCTATAAATATGTTTAATGCTACCCAAGTAAGCGGTGTCAAAATGGAAAGTTTACACATAGTCCTTACTAATTCAGTAACATAGCAGTAATTCAGTGTTGATTTAGTAATACAGCAGTTGGAAGGTGTTTAAACCCTCTGTCTTCATAGAAAGTCAAGTACTACCAACATTGACACTTGGACCAAAGGTAACTCAGTCATGGTAACTTCAAAGTTTCAATAACCCATTTGGCTAAGTAATAGCTCACTTGGCTAAAATCTTCTAATCTAGCTCTCCTGTTGCCTCCAGTTTGTAAACGCATAAATCTGGAACTTTTATCTAACCTTCTCCTGTGCAAGTCACAGGAGATTCTTGATCTCTGTACGTCTTTCTCTCCTTTGAAATTTCTCATGCTGTCTCTTCCTTCTATGTTTTAAACAGCAAGGTGTAATAAAACATGAGCCAGTCACTTTTATTCTGTAGTCTTTGTTTATAAACCTAGCGTGGTTTTTTTGTGTATTTGAATTTTTTCATATATTATTTTGACATTTACATCCATTTCTCTAGATGCCAAATAATTGCTGCACACATCAAGTAATCATGATGAAACTACTCTTTTAAAACTGCTTTGGTATAATAGTGTAAAAAAAAAAATTCAACGTACACCTAAGGAGAAAGGTACCACTATAGAATGACTTGTAAAATAACATAAAGATAAAGCTGGTTTACAGAGCCAAAGGAAAAAAATCATATGATGACCAAGAAAGAAAAAAAAACATTTATAAAAGTTGACACTAAAGCAGTAGTGGAATTGTATTTCTTCAGGCTGAACCAGTGCTTATTTACAGCAGATGTCACACCTCTGACACTGGCGATGTGAAATGGTCTAGTGAAAAGCAAGCAGCCCTGGGGGCTTTAAATTTTCAGCAAATCTGCTATAATGGATAAATGAACTAACATTTTCAGGTTGCATATTATAATCTGATTTTCCCATCTAAGCCAACACCCACTTACAACCATTTCTAGTTAAATATTGAATGTCTTTCCTTTGCTTTATATATATTTGATACCAGCAGTAACCTAAAAATACTCTATACCTAATGGTCACTGTAACCAGATATGGTAGATAAACTGAATGTGGTTCCAACAAGGATAAATCTAAATCCTCAGTTTGGATAGAACTGCCGTGGTGCACGTGTGTGTGTGTGTGTGTGTGTGTGCACGCGTGGGGGTGTTCTGAGCTGGACACTCCTTCTTAGCTGTGTGGGATCATAAAAGCATTGCTGGGAGAATATTCATTTCACTGCATGTGAGATTGGGTCCTTTTTCATAACAAACTGCTTTTACTTCCAAGACATGGGAAAGCATTAAGTTATCTGTGTTTAAGTACATTTTTCGTCTTGTTTTTTTCAACTGTTCCATTAGCCAGAACAGATTACCTGTCTGGAATGTTGCTTGTTACCTACAAGAGAGATAACATTTGTATTTCAAATACAGATTTAACTTAGGACCTAGAATTCATTATTATGCTCCTTCTCAAGCTGTGGTACAAAGTAGCAGACCCAGAACAAATGATTATTGTTCTGTGGGATTGCACAAAATCTACCAAGTACTTCTACACATAATGGAATGAAATACCAAAATGTCTGGCTTATAATTATACCTGATTGAAGTGCCCTTACATGAAAAAGGCTCCCTTTGTCCCTATTTCTCCAAACGATTTCTCTCCCCTTCCATGTCCTCTTCTCTTTGAAAACTGTTATGTGTTCCATCCGTACTTTGCTTGAAACCCCGTGCTGCCATTCATCACATACCTGCCCCCTGCATTTTCCATCTTACCATTTTGTTTTCATAAGATGATGAAAGGTTTGCAAATAGAGCTATTACTAAATTTTAGCTGGTTTTCAAGATACTTTGGTGCATTTTCAGCTGATAATTTCCCCCCTGCACATAGTAGATATTCTTAAGTGCTTTTTTGTCTTTCATTTCAATTTATGAAAATGGCTACATGGGTATTTAAAAGCAGTTGAATTCACTAATAGGCAAGCTGTCTAGAAAATTCCCCTCATAGAAATAGATGATAAAAGAGGATAGAACAGTAATTGCTAAGTACAAAATACCCTCTGAATTTAGTGCATACCCCACATCAGTTTAATTAAGTAGCCTGTAAACTAAGGTTTGGAGATGATTTAATTCCACTGTCAACAGTTTTTTTTTTTTTTTTTAAGTTTATTTATTTTTTGTAGTGATCCTTAAACCCAAGGTGGGGCTTGAACTTACAACCTTTAGATCAAGAGTCACATGCTCTTCTGACTGAGCCAGCCAGATACCCCTCCATTGCCAGCAATTCTGGAATTTAGAATTCACATTCGTTGTATGCCACACCAGACTGACCCTCATTCTGAACTAGAACTAGGCAGTACAGAGTCATCCAGACATCTGCCATTTATTATGCACCAGAAAGAACTGAATGGCAATTATACTGACTAAATCTTGTTTTAAAAAAAAATATTGAAGACCTACCCTTAGGGTGGTCTAACTATGCCAGTTTTCTTTCAACCATCTATCCTGTACTTTCTTTTTCTCTAAGTATAGAAGACCCAGAGCAGTAGTTACTTTATCAGTGACACTCTTTCAGATGAAATACAATTTAGATATTAGAGTTTCTTAAAGTGTCATGGCTAATAGATTTTTATAAAAAGCAGAGATCTTGTTACATTCACAAGGAAGTAATTTTTATGTAATAGCCAACAGAAGTTGGTCATTAGAAATGTTTGCAGGAGTCTGTCTATAGAGGGGGATCCCTGGGTGGCTCAGCGGTGTAGCGTGACCTGAAGTCCTGGGATCCAGTCCCACATCATGCTCCCTGCATGGAGCCTGCTTCTCTCTCTGCCTGTGTCTCTGGCTCTCTCTCTGTGTGTGTCTCTCATGAATAAATAAATAAAATCTTTTTTTAAAAAGGAGTCTTTCTATACAAAATTTATATGCTTTTGAGAAGTATTTTAGATGCAGGCAACAGAAGATGGAGACTTGAGTTACTATGGAAAATCAATAATTATGAATTGGTAATGATGGTGAAGTTAAGAGAATGAATTGAACCTCTTATTATTATTTTAATTCTGTTAACGGTATGTTCAGCCCTACTCTATATAGCTCATTTTATTTTTAGCATGAGTTAAGGTAACTTGAGATGCTGGCTTCTAGATTTCAAAAGATACAAATACAGATTTTTTTGGTGTTACGTATGTATTTGTTCCAAATGAAACTTTTTTAAAGTTACAAATCACCGCTAGTCAGTGTTTTTAAAAACTCAATGTTCTTACCATGGTACTTAAGAAATATATATATAAATTAACCTTACTAACATGTTTTATTGCTTAGTTGGCTTACAGTCTTAGGAGTTAATATAAGACTGAAATACAAGAAACAGACTCATGTGAAGAATAGGTTGCTTTGATAGAGATCAGAAAATATATACATTATTCAAAGGCTTTTCCAAATCTGATTCATCCAGGTGTTCTAACTCTCCACTTAGATGTTGGGGCAGATCCTGTGAAATGAACAAACTACACCCAGGTGTAAATTTAGATTGTGTGGACGCTATCAAAACAAAATAGGGCCTACTGGAAGAATCTGTGACCCTCAGGAGGTATGAGGTGGACAGATTCCTTCCATCAAAAGCTACACTCTGGGTGCATTCCTTTTCTTTAGCTTTCAGGGATTCTTTGATGGCCTTTCTGCCATCCACCTCCCTGCCACAGCCGTACTGGCATCCAACACTCCCAGGTGTTGGGCTGATTGACAGATGATTCGATTCGATTTGATTAGATTAGATAACAAGTGTTCAGTCATATCAAAATTGGAAACTATACTGGGGCGCCTGGTGGCTCAGTGGGTTAAGCATCAGACTCTGGTCTTGGCTCAGGTCATGATCTCAGGGTCGTGAGATCGAGCCACACTTGGGGCTCTGTACTCAGTGGGGAATCTGGCTGAGGATTCTCTCTTTCCCTCTCCCTCTGCCCCTCTCCCCACTCGCACTCATTCTCTCTCTCTCTAAAATAAATAAATCTTTAAAAATAAAATACTGTAGACTTGAATGGCATTAGTATCATTTCTGGATTTTAGTTGGACTATATCAAGATTAATAATCCCTTCAAAGAGTCAGTTTTCCTTTCTCCACATTGGTTTCTGGAATTCTTTCCAATCTGTGACTTTCTGTTCCCCCATTTGGAAACTTTATTGATGGTTTTTCACCTCTTTCTTTCCCAGAGATTTTTATATCCTCTTTTCTGTTTTCACTCTTTTCCCCTGCCCACAGCTTGCACTTCTTTTTCCTCTCCATTTTCTCTCCTTGATACTACTCACTGTTGTCTCAATATTTGTTCTTGAGAAACTTACAGATCTCTGTATCCTTAATCCTTAATGCCCTTTCCAGCCCCCCTAGAATGTAGATTTAATTTTCCATATAAATTCTAAGTTAACACTTTCAAATATTTAGAAGTGCCTAACCTATTTTTTCCACTACACTTTTATTATTTTTTTTTAAATTTTTATTTATTTATGATAGTCACACACAGAGAGAGAGAGAGGCAGAGACACAGGCAGAGGGAGAAGCAGGCTCCATGCACCGGGAGCCCGACGTGGGATTCGATCCTGGGTCTCCAGGATCGCGCCCTGGGCCAAAGGCAGGCTCCAAACCGCTGCGCCACCCAGGGATCCCTCCACTACACTTTTAGACACAGGCAAAGTGGTCTGTGTGTAGTGTCACACACTACACTTCCCAACTTATTATCATTTTGGGGATCCAGGCAAAACATACAACTGATGAATTATTTCATCTAAATCATTGAGGTATCATTTAAAAATTAACGTCCATATTCTAATCTAATGGTTTTCAGTTGAGCTCAGTTCTAACCGTTGTTACTATTAGCATTTGAAAATATAATGTAGTTACTCTCCAGCTTGGACCTCCAAAATGATAATTTTTTGACGGGTCACAGCAGATCCAAATTCTAATTTCAGAATGAAAATTTTCATTTTTGTTTTGAAATCCTCAGAACTTTGCGTATGTTTTGATTAACCTATTAACTGATGTAGTCGTTTGGGTTTAGTTTATTAAGACCCACCTCATTACTTGTTTCATAACATAATTATATAGTTCTAAAGCCCTAAAGGATCTGCTTTTATTTATTTTGCCATTTTAGGTGTTTCTATCTTACTATATCTATTTTTGGCATTCTCATTTCATTTAAAAATATTAATCTTATTTTGATAATCTTTTAAAAAATTGGCTCCAATTTTTTTATTTTTCCATCTTAAAAATCATCTTAAATAAGAAGTAGTATCTATAGAACATGCTAACTCATTAAAGTATTTATAATTTTACAAAGAACTTGATAAAGTTCTAAGGCTAATCTGAATTTTTATTTTACTTTATGTTTAATATGTGAGAAAATATCCTTTGTGCCATTGGTTCATCATTTTATAAAATACCATGAATGATTTTACTTTTTATGGTTGGCTATAGGAATGTATAAAGAAGTAGGATTATAGTTTTCTTCTTATGTAGGCTTTTGCTTGTGAGTAAGTCTAGGTCCTTATATTTCTTAAGCATGTAGCATACAAGGGCACACATGGCATTTTTATGCTCACATCAATTGTAAAATTCGTTCAAACTAACAAAGGCAAGCTGATTGGAAGAGGTGTGGACAGTGAACAAAAGAGATAAGTACCATGTAGAGCTTGTATGGAGTGTGTGGTGTGGTATCATTTGTGGCCTGAAAGGTAGCTGAACATTTCCATTTGGTGTCAGTCCCTGGGGAAGGACGGGGTTTCATAATGGGGTGTGATCTGACTCTTAGTGAGAGTGATTGACACTGAATGATTAAATAGAAGAGGAGAATAAATACCACTCCTCCCCTTTTAAGACTAAGTACATATCCACTGAATGCAGATCTTTTCAGCATGGAAGACAGTCTGACCTAATGATAGCACATATCCTAAAAGCTAGGAGAGGGAATTAACTGAGTAGATCAAAATGCAAGGAAACAAAAAATTATACAATCTCCTTAAAAATAACTTTTAAAACCCAAATGTAGTGGTAAATGCACCTACAGAATATGATGGAAGACCCCATTTGTAAAAGTGGAATCCTGACATCAGGCCCTTAGTAACCGAGTGGCAAAATGGATCCCTGGATTGGATAACACAGCGTGTACCACAGTGACTGATGAAATTGATGTGTCCGCAGGAGAGCCTGGTCTATTACTGAAGGCTTTAACCTATTTTCTCCTCTTTGATGATGAGCTCCTGAGTGGATGTTATCCTCAAGGAAGTGAATTTAATTCAAAAGGAGATATTTTATAGATGGGCAAATTTAACAATTCACTTAATCCGTTGTAGAAGAGAACTATGTGGGAAAACGTTACGATAGGTAATATGGTTGTATTTTTTCAAAGATGCCATTTTTGAGTGTGTTATTTGGGGGACTTGAATTTCAATCATTCATTGGTAATTTTTATTATTCTTTAATTTTGCATTATCTCTTAGAACACATGGCTGAAACAGTATTGAATCTGGATTGTAAAATTGTTTTCATTAATTTATTATGTTAAGATATGTCATTGCACAATAAATAATCAGAAAAGCTGGTTTCTTGGTTCTTCCCTTAAATTTTTGAAAATATGATACATTCCTTTTACCTGGGATGAATGCTTGTTAACTATTGCAAAGAATAAAAGTCCATTTCGTGAATCCACTATTCTAAAATCTTTAAGGTAATTAATGCTGGTAATTGAAGAAATAGGCCATAGTTACCCTAGTTTCTGCCAGGTAAAAAAACAAAAAACAATAAAACACTGTTCATAACTTGATTCAGAAAATAGATTACTAATCATTTTACCTACACTGCTCAGTAGGTTAATAGTAACTTAATTCATCTGTTTTTGAAAGAGATGGTAGTATAGAAGTTGTTAAGCTCTTATTCTCTCTCTCCCTCTTTCCTTCTCTCTCTTTCGTATACACATACAAATGTAATTAATTGTCATTATTTTGTTGTCAATATAGTCTTTAGTTGATGCTCACAGTTACCAGTTTTTGACATCTTTTTAAAAAATATTGTGACCTATTGTTTGTGCTTCATATTAAGGATATGGAGTCATAAATCTATTTTAAAGTAAGTTTAAAATAGAAAGCTCCATAAAACATTTAATTTGGAGATCAAACAAAATCTGTACTCAACAGGTCGATTAAAACCTTTGTTGTAAATGTACAATATTATTTTCTCCCCTTTTTTTGAGTGTAAAATTTTCAAAGAAAATCTGACTGAAATTGAGCAAATATATCTTCCAAATAACTTGTTTGTTCAGCTTTTAGAAACTAAGATTTTTAAACATCTCATCCAAAGCCGTGTCCCCAATGTGCATTCAAATATTAATTAAGGATAGATTTATGTTTATTTTAATTTAGAAGAATTTACGCAACAGGAAAACTAATTTCTTACAGAGGGAAAAGAAAATAAATTCTTCCCATCATTGAACTGGCATCAACCTTTATTAACCCAATCTAAGTATTTAGAAGCTTTCTTTTATAGCTTCTTCTGATTCAGATACTTACTGTATTGCTCTAAAATGACTTGGTAATTTGCCAGATATCAGTCACTATAAACATCTGACTCCTTGCTTATCAAATTTCACTTCGTTACTTAACTGTACAAAGGAAAAAAATTCTTCCAGTTCAACTGGTTACCACAGTCAACATAATTAACACCCAAAGAAACGTTAAACAAATGAAATTTAATTTGATCTATAATTTTCTCAATTGCCCAGTGCATTGGCAGTACATATTATGAGCCAACAGCTTGTTTTCCTCAGCGGACTTCTTTTTAAAGCGAGCTGGTTGGTGTTTTTGTTGAACATTGGCTGCCCTCTAGCGGACTACACTGTTCTCTGTTCTCTTAAGAGAACCTGTCAAGTCAAAAAGAAAAGTCAATTTCTAGGTGGAAGTGACTAGTCTTCTTTGGTTTTGTCCTCTTGTTTTTCATGGACTGTTGCATTCAGCACAGCTAGCCTTATACCTTTGTTGGACCACGTTGGTGAAGACAGCCTTTGAAGCAACTTTGATTAAAAATAGCATTAGAGGGACCTCTGGCAGGGCTCAGGGGTTGGGCGCCTGCCTTGGCTCAGGTCATGATCCTGGGATCCAAGATCAAGTCCAGCATCAGCTCCCTGCAGGGAGCCTGCTTCTCCCTCTGCCTGTGTCTCTGCCTCTGTCTTTGTCTCTCTGTGTGTGTCTCATGAATAAATAAATAAAATCTTTAAAACCAAAATAGCATCAGATACTTCTAAAGAGAGCACGTTCAAATAGGCTGAACTCATTGACAGCTTGTCTTGTTTCGGGGTTTCTGAAATTCATTCTAGGTTTATGATGACCCACGCTCCCTGCTTCTAAGATGTGCCCGTCCTCATTTTCATTTTTCTTGCTGCAGATGCTACAACTGCGGTGGCCTTGATCATCATGCTAAGGAATGTAGCCTACCTCCTCAGCCAAAGAAGTGCCATTACTGTCAGAGCATCGCGCACATGGTGGCAAACTGCCCGCACCGAAGTGCCGCGCAGCCGCCGGCCAGTTCTCAGGGAAGACAGGAGGCCGAGCCCCAGCCGCCGTGCACCTCGGTGGTGCTGGCCCGGGAGCTGGGGGGGGCGCAGGGCTGCACCTCGCCGCCCTTCCCCCCGGAGGCCAGGTTCGAGGTCTCAGAATGGCCGGGCAGGTCATCCCAAGACGCTTCCTCAGCAAGGGCATCTGCAGTGCCGGAGGAACCAAGCAAAAAGGGGCCTTCTGTTCAAAAAAGGAAAAAGACCTAACGCTTCCTCTTCAGTGGATCGCTTTCTTGCCCCGGTTGGGAAGTCTACCTCATGCAAGTACAGGGGAGCAGTATTTCACAGCAGCAGCTGACTTGGGATTTTTAAACTACTGTTAAGGAACTGTGAAATTTTTTGTTTTGTTTTTGTTTTTTGTTTTTTAAACAGACAAATCACTCTAAAGCAAATTACATTGGAGCAGGGTGTCATGTGTGATGTCCTTCCGAGGATGAAATACTCTGGGTATCTCTGTGTGCACGTGTGAGAGGGAGAGAGCCTGAGTCTGTGTGTGTAGGAGGATTTCCTGTAGGATTGTAGACACATATATATAAAGCGGATTTGTCTTTATATATGTGTGTATAGAGATAGAGGCACACACCCTCCCTCACAGAATTGGACATCCCCAAGAATTGCAAACCCATTTGAAGCATTTTTAGATGGTTTCAAAGATAACCCCTGGAGGTTTTTTTTCTATTTTTTTTTCCTTAAATTCCACTCCCTTTATATTACGTAAAAATAAAAACATGACTGTTACTTTTTGTGTGAACCAAAGGCTACTTAGATCTCAGAGCTGCCAATCATATGGTACTAAAGGTTTTAAGTCATCAGTTCTCCCAAGTTTGGGATTGCCTCTTTCTCTTGATTCTCTATAGAGTATTTTTCCCTACCCCCACCCCCTTTGAAGGCAGTACCTTAACTCCATATGCCTCCCACTGCCATAAGCTTTTTTTGAATCTGGGATACGTAACTCCAGAAGAGACAATGAATGTGTAATTTCTGTGCCGATATTTCAATGTTCTTAATTCATGCGTTTTGATTGTAAATTAGATGCCTATTAAGAAAAATGAAAGGGGAGGGCAGTGTATAAATGTAGTGACTTGATTGTTACCAGCTCATCATAATCTTTTACACGTTGTGAAGTTTTTAAGGGATTGTGGCAACAGCAGCTTCCCTTGACGAAGTCAATCTGAACCATCGCTGTGAGCAGGGGCCTCCTTCTTTACTACTGAAGACTTTGGAGGAACACTCCAGTCGTTTGGTGTATTTTTTTTTTTTTTTTGGTGGCTGTTTTTCCCCCTGCCTAGTGAGTTATCTGACTTGTTTCTAAAACAAAACAGCACAGGTAAGAATAAAATACTGGGGTTGAGAATGAAAATGAAGTGGCCATTCATAATCATCGCCCAATATGTGTACCCTGTGGGAGTATCCTGAAAAGTGCAGTGGCAGGTGGCAGGCAACTAGTGATGGGCCTGGGGCAGAGGTGCCGGGGCCTCTCCTACCAGAGAGCTAGGAGTATTTCATATACTAAGACTGATTTTTATGGAGGTTCCCTTCATTACTCATGCTGAAGTAACCTAAGTAGTGGTTTCAGATGGACATTCAGTTATGGGGTTCGAGCCGCTTCTCAGGTTGGTCCTCAGTTATGTGACTAAACTGGCCTGGGACCAATAGGAGGATTGGTCCCATTAGGTTTCAGTCATTAGAAAAAAAAAAATATATATATATATATATTGGTGTCCTCCTGGTTCTAGATGTTATGGGTAAATTTCTGAAACATCTCCAAGAAGGTACCAATTAGTGATAATGCTTAACATTGGCAATAAACAACGTTTTGTATGAGCCTGTTGGTGTAAGCTCAGATAATCAAAAAAAAAAAAAAAAAAAAAGAATAGCATGAGTCAAATGAGACCTATTCTGCTGAGCAGCTTCTGCTCCTTCCCCAACTTGTCCTGCCCTGTGGGGTCTCAGGCAGTTCTGGGGTTGCAGCAAGCAAGCCAGCGGTTGTTGGGAGGAAATGCCTCAGGCTGGGCCTCCAGTCCTTTATAGCTCAGCTTGGATTCCAGGACAGTGTTTGTGAGACTCTCCATGGTGTATACTGACATATCCGCGTGCTGTGATGCAAAGCGTACCTTTGACGATATTGAATGTGATATATAGCTGTAGAGAAGTACTTCCTTGCCTTATGTGAGGATTGTAAGCTTATTTAAATTATGTAGACAAATCAAAGTGGCATTGCTTAATTTTTAGCAGGCAAAATAAGCAGGTTAACAGTAAAAATGCAAAACATTAATAAGTCACTTTGAAAATCCAAACCAAAGTTCCTTGACCTTATAGACCTAGAAAATTATGGACTTGAGAATTGGACATTCCCTGTTTACATATAAAAAGTTCAGAGCTGAGATCATGGTTTAAAAAAAAAAAAAGCATTTTATAACTGGACCTTATGGGTGCAATTTAAAATCATTTTAAGCATCTTACCAGACTGAACTAATAGCACATACCAAACCTATCTTATGATTAAAAGCTGGGGTTTATTTTTTATATAAGAATATTATCACTATTACATAACATACTCAGGACAAAGAACTTTGCTCAGGGAACATACCATATAATGTTGTTGTTGTTTCTTTACAGAATAGTCTACAGTCCTGCTTACTCAAAACAAACCAAATAACTTAGACCTTTATATAAGTATTATGTACTGATGTTAGTAATAACTACCTCTGAGTTTGATCAAAATTTCCGAATTTCAGGTATCAGCTTTCCTGTTTTTATTTCCCGTGAAAAGTACTCTAAAACAAAATTCCCAGACTCCTTGCATATGTGAATATTCTTGATGTGAGCACATGTCCATTTCCATGGGTGAAATACTCTGTTTACAGCAAAAGGCTACCTCATAGTTGATGCATAGCACACCTTTATGCTGCTCCAGCCTTACAGTGGCTGATAATTCTCTGGTACAGAACCTTTTAATCTATGTTATAGATAGCGATTCACAACTAAATGTTTCTAACAAACACTTGTGAATAATGACGCATCTCATTTAGTTAGCGAAGTCTCCAAGCATTTCTTTAAAGTTATCATGTATTTAATGTAAAGACTTATGGGCACCCTTCCACTTAAGCAAAACAAAACAGGGGCGATCTTGGAAATAGCTGCTTTGCCCAGAGGTCAAAGGCAGGAAGGGGTAGCAGGAGAAGAGGTGGTGTGTGAGTGTATTCCTGCTGGGCAAAAGTATAAAGGATGCCAATCTCCATTTTTGTGTCTGTGCTGCCCTGAGGCCAAGCATATTTCAGCATTCTTGCCCTAGGCACATAACTAACTAGCACTGGCTTGCCAAGGAGTGAACGTAGAGCAAACGTGCAATGCCATTTTTAGCTACTCGGGAGAAGGGTCTATGTGTGAAGCATCAGTTTACAGGGGTTACTACTAAAGGGTTGGGCAGGAGGTCTGTGAATTAGTTGCCCCTTGATCTCACCCCCCCTCCCATGTCAACACAAATGTAACTCCTAAGAAAGATGCACTACCAGTCTCTTAGCCCCGGGAGCTATTCATTACTACATGGCAGATTACAGTAGAAACCTTTTTGTACTTGCATTTCTAGTCTTTGCTAGAAGACTTTGGATGTATTTTTACAACTGAAACATTTTAAAAGATTTTTACCTGCTTATAACTTGGAAGTTTGGCGTGCAATGTAGGGAAGAAGATCAAAGAAACATCATGTTCTTAACATCGGTCCATCTATAAACGTAGGATGTTTTAATGCCAATATTTTAAAATACCCTGGCCCAGTTTTATTTTGCACCAGTGTGGCTCCAAGTTACTGCTAGTTGTATTTAGTTTGTGAATAGAAGCCCATAAGTGTTAATAGACTTTGTAACATTCGCTGTAAGATGAATTATACAGGACATGGGAAATCTCATTAAGTCTTAAAGTTAATTTAAATTAATTTATCTGTTTTCTCTAAGAAATGTTTATCATAAAATATATATGTGTATTTCCCCTTTGGTTATAAAATTTGGGAAAGTGTGTATAAGTGCAGCTGCACTGACTTTAATTTTCTAGATGTCTTAATGAGATTTATTTGTTTTAGGGAAAGAACAACTCGTGGAGAGCATCAGGTTCTGTCTTACATAGCGGTCAGCAGCCTCTTTAAGATGTGGTGGTTGTGTGATCTGTGTCATAGTTGTCCAGTTAGAGTGAGAGGTTGACCTATGAGTCGTTCTTAAATCTTCTATTTGGAACAAAGCTGCGAAGTTAATGGTAAAGTACTGTACTGTGAGAAACTATTACAATATTTAATACATCTGTGGCTTAACGCTTGTGTTACCAGCTTGAAAATGATGGTGTTTACTACCTCTTGAACTACTTAGTGTCTGTCAACCACTGGCACCCACCACCAAGCTGGCTTTAATTAGTATGTGTTGCTTTTTGGTATTAACAACTCTAACCATACTAGAGACCAAAGTGAACACTGATTTCTGTATGTCTTTAATATGGTGTTTTATCTAGTGTTTTTAAATTATCCTGTGTAGTATTTAGATTACCTCATTGTCCATTTTGTTTACAAGTGAAAATACAGAACACTTGAACTACGTGTTTTTAAAGGACAAAAAAGGAGTAGATGTTCGGAATGGCATTTCACTCATGTACAGTCATCTTGATGGACTAGAGTACTGTTTGCCTTTCTGCAGACCATGGATTTTATATTCTCATTTCATGCCTAATGTCTTATTCTGTCAATTATGGATATTTTGAGGTTTAAAAAATTACTTGATTGAAAAAATAAAACATATAACGTTGGCATTTATGATGAGTTTTCGAGATTCTTCGTGATTTGTATGATCGTTCACTTACAAGAATGGATAAAAGGCCATTGAGGCAGTATCGACACCTATCTGAACATAAGTAGTTTTAACTTGACCTTCGGATATTAGTGATTATAAATATGGAACTTAGGACGATACAGGTGGTGAATAAATTCACTCCAAATACTTGAGGAAAGGTGAGTCCTGTCCTCCAGGAATCATCCTACATTAGCTAACCTGGAGCATGCAAGTGTGTGAGTCAAGACACATGCTTCATGCGGTCGTGAAAAGTGGCCTGAAAACAAAAATGTTCAAAACTCTTTTGGAAAAACCATTTTAGAATTTTCCTACAATATTTTCAAAACCATTTTAGAATTTTCCTACAATATTTTCCTCATAATTTTAAAGTGTTTGAAAAGGACAATCAAAGCTGGGTTATACAAGTACCAACTATCTAAAATGTGAATGTAGATTTATCAACCTATGTATACAGTATTGGCGTACTATAAAAATAATTTGATAAAAAACTGTTGTGTTCTATAAATTGACCAGTCCGACAATTAAATTCATTTTCATTTGTGTTCTACAACTGGATGATTCACTTTTCCTTTCTTTTTCCTTTTCGTTGGGTGTGTGTGTGTGTGTGTGTGTGTGTGGTGTCTACTCTGACGCCTGCTTTTTCTTTTTTATTATGATAAAAAACACAGCTGCTTTTTAAAAAAGATTTTATTTATTCATGAGAGACACAGAGAGGCAGAGACAGGCAGAGGGAGAAGCAGGCCCCGTGCTGGGAGCCCGATGTGGGACTCAATCCCGGGACCCCAGGATCACGCCCTGAGCCCAAGGCTGACGCCCAGCCGCTGAGCCATCCAGCGTCCCCATAGCCATTTTTAAATGTGCAGTTCAGTAGTATTAAGTACTCCACCTTGTCGTGCAGCAGTGATTTTAGAATGTGAAGATCTCACAAATGCTCATGAGAGAGTGATTGCACATATATTTCATTGATGATTATTTGCTTCCTTGGATAATTATTATTTAAAAGAGCATCTTTGTTATATAAGAAGCGTTATACTTTACTATAAAGAATACAGAGAGCCTTGAAAGAAAATTAAAATAGTAGATAATCTCACTGCCTGGAAATAACCAATGAACATTTTTTATCAATTTCAAATGTGGAAAACCTTTAGAAAAATGCATAATCCCATCACCTAGAAATAACCATTAGTATCTTTTTAAGTTTCTTCTAATTCCCAATAGTATATAGATAGATTTTTAAAATAAAATTAGGGTTTATTAACTATGATTAGGAACTTAACACTTTCCCATTAACATCATTAAGTGGTGTGCCCTATCAATAAAAATTCTTCAAAAACCAATGTTTTTGATAATTGCATGTGTGGTTTGAGGAAATAAGACTCTGGTGGAGCAGGAGGGATGGGCTTGGTTTGGATGGTGAAGGAAGAAAGTCTGAGACAGAAGAAACAGCAAAAACAAAAAACCCGGGAGTCAAGGCTAAGCCCTTCATGTTTAGTCAACCAGCAAAGAGATGAACTTGGTGGTACTGATGATGACAAAATGATTTTATGAGTGTGTTGGAGGCCAACCCGGGTAGCCAGGAATTTAAGGGGCCATCAGCTAGCTCTGAGAGAAAGGAGAAGCAGAGGAGGTGAGCACCCCACTTACCCCCAGCTTTTCCCCTAAGGGCACTTTCCTGAGGTACCACAGAATAATAAAGCCTCAAAGGGAAGCGGCATTCTTGAGCTGAGGAAACAAACTCAGGACTTGCTGGAACAACAAAAAAGTGAGAGACCAATTCCAGGGAGGAAGGATCCCAGAAACGGGATTTCCCAAAATCTTCATACAGATGCAAGTCATTGAATAAAAAGACTCAGTAGAAAGAAAACAGCAGCTGATGAGATGAGGGCCACAAAGTAGGATGAGCAAGAGGTGCCTAGAGAGTAAAATTTAAAGAAGTGCTGGAGTTCGGGGTGGTCCCTTGCCCTAAGCACCTCCTTTGTCTCACCTGGGCATCTGGCTGGGAGGCTAACAGAGTGAATGGTGCTTTCCTCCCCCATCCCCTGCTGGAGGAATAGAGATTGAATTTCAAGCCTCAGAGTTAACTGGGCCTTGGTAGATACCTGGGCTCGGTGTCTGGATTTCAGAAAGGCTAACCTCTAGGAATAATGATGATGCCCGAAGAATACAGATCCTACACTAGGAGAAGGGCAAAGCTGAAGTAGACCAGCCCTAATAAAGGCTCAAAGTAACCGGATGGGACAAAGGTGATAGCTGGTACACCTACCTACCTAGTGAAAGAAGACAACCCTCCTTGGAAGAAGATATCCAGAGCTTCTAGAATTTTCCATCGACAATGTCCAACATCCAATTTAAAAGTGTGAAGCATGCAGATGAGTAGGACCAGTTGGCTGGACACAAAGGAAAACCACAGACCTCAAAACAAAGGTGACAAAGGTAGTGCAAATATTCTACAAGGATTTTATTTTATTTTTTTTTCTACAAGGATTTTAAAAATGACTATGGTAAATAAATAGAGAAGACATAAAAGTCAAATTTTAGAACCAAAAAGCAGAGTAACTGACAATAAGAATTCAACAGATGAATGTGACAGCAGGTTAAAAGCAACAGAACAAATGACTGAAGACAAGTATCCAGATCGATGGACAGAAAAATGTTAATGGAGCAACCTAGATGAAATCAAGCTACAGGAGGTTTGGGGGGCACCTGGGTGCCTCAGTTTGTCAAGTGTTCGCCTTCAGCTCAGGTCTTGATCCCAGGGTCTTGGGATCGAGCCCCACGTCGGGCTCCCTGCTCAGGGGGGAGCCTGCTTCTCCCTCTCTCTCTCTTTTTTTTTTTTTGGTAAAGATTTTTTAAATTTATTCATGAGAGACTCAGAGAGAGAGGTAGAGACATAGCAGCCTCCCTCTCCTGCCTGCTGCTCCACCTGTGTGTGCTCTCTCTGTGTCGAATAAATAAAATCATTTTCTAAAAAAAACAAATTACAGAGGTTTTAAAAATAGCAACACAGTAATACCACTTCTTTGAAATGGTTATGAAGAGAATAAATGCACTGCAGCAAGCCGGAAAGGTAAGAATTAATTTTTCAAGATGAAAAAAAATTAGCTTCTTTTGTTTGCTGTTTTATTTTATAATGGGGAAGCTCCCAACATAGAAATAATGTGGAAAAGATGTGTGTTAAAATTATTACAATTATTATAAAGATGCTTCCTGAACAAAATTATGATGTCACTCTAGTCTTACCTCCCAACTTTCTTGCTAAAATGGTAGATAGAAGCCCTGTTGGACTTCTTTTTCCTTTTATCCTTGAAGGAGATCTTTCCCAATCCGTCATTGTGGGTTTGAAACCTAGTGAATCTGACGATAAAACAGGCAGAAGAAAGTCAAGATTGACTGTGACACCAGGGAAAAGCAGCCCTTTGCTTCAATACCTTAATAGCTTCCTCCTGTGACTTTGTCATTTACTCTTAAGGATACAAGTACACGCTTGAAGGCAGAGGGAATCCAGTGGGGAGAGAGGTGGAAGGTTCTAGAAGACTGCCTAAGAATGGAACCACTGGGATGCCTGGGGGGCTCAGTGGTTGGGCGTCTCTGCCTTTGGCTCAGGGCATGATCCCAAGGTCCTGGGATCGAGTCCCTTAGCAGGCTCCCTGCGAGGAGCCTGCTTCTCCTGCCTATGCCTCTCATGAATAAATAAATAAAATCTTTAAAAAAAAAAAAAGAAAAGAAAGGAACTAGTTTCACGAAAATGTGGGGAACAGGACCTCTCACCACTTTCTTTTGCCATTTTGGAAGGCTCTAAATGACCATTGCAGGGGCGCTGGGGGTGGGGGCTCACGCAGATAATTTTGCTATGATCATTGAGCTCCCTAGACCATCACTGAGCAGCTGTGGCTTCAGGTGGTGGGAATATTTATAAATGTTTAAAAATACACAAGCATTTTAGGCCGGTGCACCCACATGCTCACTTGTGGTTCACTACATTTGTCCTCTCCCGGGGAGTTACCCTGGGGAAACGAATGAATGAGAGCTAGGAGACAAGCCACCTAAAGTACAGGGAGTCCCGGGTGCTTCTGTGGTTAACACTTCTTTTCCTTTTTTTTGTAACAAAAAAAACCAGAATGATAGAAAGCCCCAGAATCCTAGGCTTTCCTTGTGTGTACACAGAGAGCTACTTCGTCTTACTGACCCCAGTTTTCACCCCTTACATAAGCTTTTTGTGAGAATCTTCATATGAAGCTTTTGCTTGGTAGGCTACTAAATAAAAAGAAAAATTGCTTATGCTCCGATCTATCATTTTGTGGTAGATTCTGCTCCTGTCTTCTCATTATTCTCTTGAAATTGATTTTTTTTCCTCTCAAAAACTGGGTCCCGTTGTCTGTTTTACTCTCTAGAAGCAACAGAAATAAATTTATTTATTTATTTATTTATTTATTTATTTATTTATTTATTTATTTATTTATTTAATTTATGGTTTATTTATTTATTCATGAGAGACAGAGAGAGGCAGAGACATGGAGAAGCAGGCTCCCTGCAGGGAGCCCGCTGCGGGACTCGATCCCGGGACCCCAGGATCACGCCCTGGGCTGAAGGCAGATGCTCAACCCCTGAGCCACCCAGACACCCCGAAACAATAGAAATTTAAAGGAAAACCTTTTAGTGCTACTCCAATTTTATGTTCTGTCATCCTCAATTTAGAAATCAACATGTGTTGCCCTTTATAATCCTCCCCCCGACGCACACACACACACACACACACACACTTTCTGAAGTGGTTTTAGGTATCTGGAAAATGGTTAATGTTTCGTAAAACAAAATTTCTGCTCTAGAAGTTTCCTACCTAGGATACGTGTGTGTACTTTGTTTCTAAAATTAATCAACGTTTCTTGAAGATGCTATTTTCTGAAGGAGAAGGACCTCCGTTTCTATTTAGTTTCGAAGCTGCTTAGCATCTGTAGCTACTTGCCTGCTCCAGGTTTAAAATTTCTTTGTAGGTGCCAACACCAACCTCGGCGGTGTTGCTGGTACCCCCCATGTGACGTGGTTAGTTTTGCTCTTTTGTCCAGACAACTGGACTCCCCCCCCCCCCATGTTACAGTAGCAGCAATGCTGCAAACTCGGAGCATAAGGAAAGCTTAAGAATCAAACCACGTTTACATTTGAATTGGTTCAAGTAGATGTCTTATTGATGTGTGGTCCTTTATTACTGCTTTTCTTCTATTATTGTTTTTTCTTCTTAGAAGTGTGGCCTCACTGCTAGCGTGTCAGGTATTTCAAGTTCTATTTATCACTTATTTCATTTAGATCATCGTGTCACACATTCAGTCCATTACAGTTACCTCTACACTGGCTCTTCAACTTCCCCCTTTTGCTTTGTGAAATTAATTCTGTACAAATAGTTTTCCTTTGCTAGTCCAGGTTATTTCTGTAGCTAGTCCTGTGTTAATGTTGCTTTTGCCACGCACCCAAACCAATCCATTAAAAACAACAATTAGAATCTAATTACGACCACCATTAACTTTCTCAAGGTGGAAAATTTGAAAAACACGAAGGAAGGCCTGAAATGTGAGGCGACCTGGAGGTGTGTCACCGCCTACTCCGTCTCCCTAGGTCGGTGTTTTGTTTGTAAATACTGTATGACATTCATAAACTGGTGGGACACCTCAGATTGCCAGGGAAGATCTAACATAGAGACCACAGAGTGGTCGGAAGAGACCCTGGAATATCATTTGGCCAATATTCTAGATGAATAGGATCCACCAGATTAACCCTGGTGGTTATTCTCCAAGCCTGCCAAAGATTCAGCATGTCCCACTAGAACCCCGTCACACAGTTCCACGTCTCATGGTTTGTCTGCCTCTCTGATGACCATTCAACCTTCCCTCCCTTCCCCTATGATCCTCTGCGCTGTTTCTTATATTCCACACTGTGCGTGAAACCATATGGTAATCGCCTTTCTCTGATTGACTTACTTCACTCAGCATTATACCCTCTAGTTCTACCCATGTCGATGTAAATGGTAACATTTCTTCCCCTCTGATGGCTGAGTACTATTCCGTTCTTTATACATATCACATCTTTTTTATCCAGTCATCTGTCGATGGACATCTGGGCTCTTTCCACAGTTTGGCTATTGTGGACATTGCTGCTATGAACATTGGGGTGCAGGTGCCCCCTCAGGTCACTACATTTATATCTTTGGGGTAAATACCTGAGGGTTGAAGGAGGGCAGGTGGGTGGGGGGTTGGGGTTAATTTGGTGATGGGCATTAAGGAGGGCATGTGATATGATGAGCACTGGGTGTTATTCTTAAAAAATTTTTTAAAGACTTTATTTATTCATGAGACAGAGAGAGAGAGAGAGAGAGGCAGAGACACAGGCAGAGGGAGAAGCAGGCTCCATGTAGGAAGCCCGACGTGGGACTTAATCCTGAGACCCCAGGATCACTCCCTGGCCCAAAGGCAGACCCTCAACCGCTGAGCCACCCAGGTGTCCCTGAGCACAGGATGTTATATGCAACTGACAAATCATCGAACGCCAAAAAAAAAAAAAAAGAAACAAAGAAAAGAAAACCATCACAATGACTAGATGTTTCAACCCAAACCCCACCTCTACCCAAAAACAAACCAAAAAAAAAAAAAAAACAAGCAATAACTGTGGGCCGGGATCAGATTATTTATGAGGTCTCATTTGCAAGTGCATGTTAACAACCTCTAGTGCTTCTTTTTTTATTATTATTTTTTCTAGTGCTTCTTTTTAATTAAAAATTATTTCTGAATGGAGCGCAGTCCCAACTACAACTTTCTCCAGGGCGTATGGAAAAGATAACCTACATGACATAATAACACAATATAAGCAGCATGTCCTAATGTAGCCCATTGTACAATGGATCTCTGGAAGTGTAAAAAATTCTTCTGATCAGGGTGGAAGTCTGACTTTTCCAAGAAACCGTGGAACTGTAGTTTAGTAATTCTGGTTAAAGACCAAGCACTGACGCATGTCAGTTGCTGGACGATACCACCAGAGGGCACTCTTCACTCTCTGAAACTTCCACCTTGCCTCACAGCTACCATGGAGTTCCTCAATATGTCATACAATTTATAAACTTAGCTAGGAAAATTTCTCCCAGGAAAAAATATGTAATTATGAGTGATGATTGATGGGCTCTTATGCAGAAGACACAGGCTGTCGGTGTAGAGTTCGTGATGCTGGAGGGGCACCGGTACTGGTAACTGGTCTAGGACAAAATATTTTCTCTAAGCTTTTCGAGATCCTCTTGTTGGAAGAAACTTCAAAAAGTCTTTCAAGAGATACAAGACTTCTGAAATTCTTGCTGGGGATTTGATTCCTTAAAACTTGGATGTTGCTCTTCTCAGACATCTTAAAACGGTCTGTTTTCCCATTACCTGAGAAGAAACTCATCTTGTAAAAACGCTCATGCAATTGTACACTCAGGTGTTCTGGGTTTTGGATTTGAATATATGCACCTGGAAGCAAGGACAAATTAGATACAAGTTCCAGGAGAGTTTCCAGGTATGACTTGGTCAAGAGAGATTTCTTTCATCTTAAGCTTCCGTGTATGTGTCACTGGTTAAGATGCTAATAGCTTTATTTTTATAGTGCTTTATAGTTTCCACGGTGCCTTACATTGGTTCTCACAAAACCCTTCCAAGGTAAAGAGGGCAGATATGGATATTCCTAATCACAAAAGAATTACAGTTGGGCTCCAGGAGAAGATGTTGGCGGCTCAGGTCACATAATGAGTCTTGGGGCTAGAAGGGACCCCTCAGAAGTCAAAGTCAAAGCATGTTCTCATTCTATGCACCAGAAGCAGGCAGCAGGCTTCTCTCTGACTCTGGAATTATGTAGGAAGCTACGGGGAGCCAAGGAAGGTGGCCAAGGCAGTTTAAAGGATCGAATTCACACTGTAGGTTGATACTTTTTGACTATGAATCTACAGTCATAAAATAAAGAAGTCCCAGGGATGTAATGTACCGCATGGTGACGACAGTTAATGATGCGCGTTGTATATTTTGTAGGTTGCTAAGAAGGTCAACCTTAAAAGGTCTCATCACAAGAAAAAGAAAAATTTTAACTGTGTGAGGTTGTGGTTGTTCACCAGACTTGGCTGTGGTGATCTCGTCGTGATATATACATATAAGGATCGTTATGTTGTATGCCTGGAACTAAATAAAATGTTATATGTCAAAAAATAAAATAAAATAAAATGTTATATGTCTATTATATTTCACTTATAAAAAGAATAAGTCTTTTAAAAATAAATGTTGACATACACAGAGGGAAAAGAAAGATCACACACACCACCCAAACTGCCTCCATTTGTTTTGGTCTGAGCTTCTCCATCGATGCCACCCATTTCTAGCATTCGCTCCTCAAACCACAAGCCAGCACTACTGCTGCTGTTTTACGTTTCCTAAAGCAGAAAGCAAGACCAGGAAAGCATTTGCCTACAAAATCTGGACCAGCCTGAAGCTATACCCAAATCACCTGGAATGCCCGGACCTTCCTCCAGACCAGGGCTTCTTCCATTTGCCACCCATTGAATCATCTGCAGAGCTTTTTTTTTTTTTTTTAAGATTTTATTTATTTATTCATGAGAGACACACAGAGAGAGGCAGAGACACAGGCAGAGGGAGGAGCAGGCTCCATGCAGGGAGCCTGATGTGGGACTCGATCCTGGGTCTCCAGGATCACGCCCTGGGCGGAAGACAGGCGCTAAACCCCTGAACCACCCAGGGACCCCCATCTGCAGAGCTTTTGAGGATCCTGATACCTAGATGAATTACACCAGAATTTCTGATGCCGAAGTGCCGCGGGGTTAAGAACCACTGTTCCAGGTACACTGAATCAGTATCTAACAGTTCCGAGAGTATTTAAACTGGTTCCCTAAATGATTTTGCTTTTATCAAAAGCCAGAAAACTAGGGGCCTCTGGGTGGCTCAGTTGGTTGAGTGTCTGCCTTTGGCTCAGATCATGATCCCGGGGTCCAAGGATCAAGTGCCACATCGGGCTCCCTGCATGGAGCCTGCTTCTCCCTCTGCCTGTGTCTCTGCCTCGCTCTCTCTCTGTGTCTCTCATGAATAAATAAATATAAATAAATAAAAGCCTGAAAACTGTTGGCCTACAGCCAAAAGAAAAAAGTTGTTTTTGACTGAAAGCCCCTGGGTAGTGAATGAGAACACGTGGATTTTAGTTTTTCTTGGCCATAGCCTCTTTGCCTCCTCATAAGGGAGTTGGGCCAGTTAAGGGGACCTCAAAGTGTGGTCATGTTAATGGCAGTGTCAACACCCTCTGGGCACTTATTAGAAATGCAGTCTTCTGGGCCCTTCCCTAGATGTACTATATCAAACACTGCTGGTGGGGCCCAGCAAACAGGGTTTTGAGGAGATTCCAGGTGATTCTGATGCCTGCTGAAGTTTGAGACCTTCTGGCCTCATTGAAATGTACATACTCTATCTGCTCTGGAATCCTACAGTTCGGTCTCCTTTGGAGGAAAACCTCAGTCACGACCATTCGAGAAGGGCTAAGAAGGGGTTTTTCCGCAAGCTGCTGGCTTTCACAAGAACTTTCAAGAACCCCTTTCAAAGACTTAGAGGAAACATTGAATGCCTGCTGATGAAAGGATCCAGTGCAGGCCTGGGTATTGGTGATGCTGTCATGACCTCAAAGCAACACGGCATTGGTGAAGGACAGGGCAAGGATGGGACTGCTCTGGATGGGAAGGATAGCCAGAGGTGGGACAGCTGCTAAGGCTTTGTCCAGCCCCCCAAATCATCCGCAACCAGGGGAAAAAAAGTCCTGCCTCAGCTGGATAACAAAATACCCAGGGAGCATGGGGACACCATGCCAGCCTTTGAGAAGAGCAAACACTTGGAGAAGAGTCTTCGCCTGGTGTAACCTCATTTTAGAGGAAACTGAGATCCAAATACATAATGTGACCTGCCCGATGTCCTAACAATCAAACAGTCTTTAGCAATCAAACTGCATCAGGAATTAAAGTCTCCCGGGTCTTTGAGAACTCTTACTTCTCTCACACTCTCTGGGGTCTAGATAAACTTCTCTCCATCCTTCCTATTGTCAAAACTTGCCCATAGCGTGTTCCATGCATATCCATCCCACCTGCTCATGGTTCAATGGTCATCATGGAGAGAGAAGGAAGGTTATTAGTTCAAAATAATTTGTTAAACATTGACCAGAGCTTAAGGCTCTTGGAGAAGAACCTCATGGAAAGCATCATTTCACCTAACACTAGTATTTTCCACCCACTAGCCACCATAGAGCGGCGCCTACAGCCTTCCTCCCCTGCTTACTACTTTCTGGGGCCACTTGCTGAAGATAGGATGGCTCTTCTCTCTCTGCCCCAGCCAGACGAGTCCAGGGACCCTGTAGCCTGTGATCACTGGGCTCCCAGGCCTTCAGACAGTTCTTCAGGCAGAAGGGGCCATAGTAAGAGTTTCCTGCTTTGCTTTTCCCTCAGATCCCACTGGTACTGGCCTCCTGGCTCCTTACAAAGACTACGGTTGCCAAGTGTCCAGAAGCCTTAAGGATTCAACTTGACCATCAAAGGAAAGGGGGGAAAGGGGCGAGTCCATTTCCCGATTGCCAACTATGTGTTGGGCAAAGTTCTAGTGTACACAGAGGACACAGCAGCTTCAGAAGGTTTAACACCATGCCTACGATCACATGGTCGGAGACAATGTTCAGAACTGCCTCTGACCTCAAATCCATGTCCAAGGTTAAGGGCACGACTCAGGCTACCTCTTTCAAGCTGCTTTGAGCTAAAGAGGGAGGTTGAGGTGAACAACAGAGATAAGAAATCTGTTTGGCACAGCGTGTAACAAAGACCCACATTTTCACATAAAGGATAGATGATTTTGAAGGTCAATATCAGTCTTTAATTTTTCTTTTTCTACAAAAAAAGTCTCTCTGTATAATACGTGTGCAGAAAAATGTAAAGTATTATAATTTTTCCTGTGAGCACAACATATCAATACTAACGAGGAGAAGCATTAAAAGAGATCAGATAAGAATTAACAAAAATAGGGAGAAGCACATTGAAAAGTTTAGCTGGGTCCCCAGAATAACAGAAGCTATTTTAAGAGAAATGAATTCAGAGCAGATGAATATTTTACGTGCAGTCCCTTTGGAGAGTTGGGCCTGAGGTTTGTCCCCTGTCTGAGCTCCTTCGGACTACCTGTCCCCTCCAGTCTCTGCGAAAGTGGCTTAATTGTATGTCACCACCATCAGGTGCGAGCTGGTCTGTAGGTTTTCATCATCTGCATGTGGACATCAAGAAGGAAATGGCTATCATCATTTTCCCCTCAAGGCTGCCTTCCCTATATAAGAGCCATTTTATAGCTGTGGGAATTCCATTTATCAGGTGGAGGAGGTGGTTGAGCTCTGTTCAAATCACGTTTTGTTCTGTTGGCCTGTCACGGAAGGTGTCTGAGCATAAAATCCCACCCCCAGTGCTTCATTCTTCAGGGAGGGCCCTGGGGGCTGGCCCAGCCATGTGAGGTCCTACAGTGTCACAGGCAGCTGTGACAAGTGACGAGGGGAAGAAGCTGAAGGAGGAGAATTTTCTCATGACAGGATGAAGGAGGAGGCTGGGGGAGCTTCAAAGTCATTGGGGACATCTTTGTCCCTAGTAAACAGCAAGGAAATATGAATGTAGTGTCTAACACCCAAGATCCAGGGGTGTGGCAACCAGCAGAAAGAGGTAAAGGTGATGTTGGAACTGTGGACATGGCCCCAAAGTGGAATGAGAACAAGGCCTAGGAGTAGAGGAAAACCATTATTGGAAAGAAAATTATTTTTCAGAGTTATAAGGTAGAACAAAGGGCACCGGGCAGCCCAGTTGGTTAAGCATCTGCCTTCTGCTCAGGTCGTGATCCCAGATCCTGGGATCAAGCCCTGCATCGGGCTCCCTGCTCAGAGGGGAGTCATGCGCACATGCATGCGCATTCTCAAATAAATATCTTTAAAAAAATTAAAAAAGAAAGGGAAACCTGCCCCAAAGTTAGCTCAGCAAGACGTCCAGGGCTCTCAGCACCTGACTGAAGGTTTAGGTGACATAGCTTATTGAGCAACAGAATTGATTCCTCTCGTGGCAGAAGATGCCCCTAAGATGCCCCTTCCATTTGGATCTGGTCTTGCGACTGATCAGGACAAGTGTGTCGAGTGGCAAAGACCAGCTACTAAGGGCCAAGAGATGTGCTCTCAAACTCCCATCCCCATGTCTAGGACAGGTGACGGAAGAAAATGTAGGTTTCTTCAAGGATGGGAAGACTGGTCCCTCTTACCCACCACAGGATAGATCCAGGGGAGATTTTCTGCCTCCTTCACGTGACTCCTTGTATTATTACACCTTATGAAACTAGAAGCGAATGTGCAAATGAGGGCAATGAAAAGTTGCAATCTATGGATCCCTACAGTGACATTCTGAAGGCTTCTCAAGTTGCCACATCCAGTCAAAACCATCTTGCTGCCTTGGGGCCAAAAGGCAGCCAAGATGACAGAGCTCTGAAATTACGTGGAACTGACCCAAGACCATCCCCTTGGTCAACCAGAGCAGCTCCCACAACCTGGGGGTAAATGAACCAACCCCCTCCTTCAGGCATGGAGTCAGAGCAAATCAGCTATAGGTAAGAGGAACGAAATCAAGGTAACGCGTATTTTCTAAGTAAGAAATTTATTTGATCAAATGACAATCTATGAAGATATTTTAAACTATAAGGCTCTGCGGACAAAATGTAAATTGGTTATAAAGTAAATGTCACCAACGTCAATGGCACCTAAAAACAGAAAGAATGGGTTTCCTACAAATGTGTCTGTATAAAGCATTCATAAAATCCCCGTGTACTTTAAAACTAGGTTGCAAATATAACAGAATAACCTATAAATAGAACTTAAAAGCAGATTTCTTAAATGACACAATATATTGTTACACACAAGGTATGTGGGCTCCTGTGAGAATCAAAGAATGGCTGTCGGTGAGAAAACGTATCATCCCTGGAGCCGAACTGAAGGGTGACTACACCGCAGCCTTGAGTTCCCTACACAGTGTCCTGTCCCTTGAATTGAACTTGAATTGAATAGGTGGGAATTTCTAATCACTTTAGTTGGAAAAAATTAGAAAAAGAGGTTGGGAAACCAGGTTTGCAAAACAAGGGTGGGGGAATGGAGGCATGGCAAGGTCAGAGGTTTCTGACAAAGCAGCTTCTAGAAATGTCCAAAGAAATGGACAAAAGAAATAAACAACTGGGAGTCCTCAGAGCTGCTCCCTGGGGTCTGCAGGGAGGAGGGCACTGAGCAGCGCTCGGGCATGCACACGCTGACCCGCACGCCCAAGGGCTTGCTGGGTGCCACCTCACCCTGAGTCATTACCTGGCTGCACCAACTTTCCCCAAAGATTTTTTTCCCCAACATCCGAGAGGCTCTACCTTTGGGGCTATGATAGGACTTGGGAGGCAGGAATCGGCAGTTCCCAATTAGAAAATCAGAATAGCTTCAGATATGTGGAAGGAGAACCAGATACGAAGAAGGGGGTGTCTCCCAGTGCGCACACTATTGGCAGCAAAACGCAAATGGTGCCCAATGATGAAGGGGCAAGTGAGCCACAGGGACAAGTGGAAACGGTCCCGGAAAGCAACGGATGGTCACTGGCAATTACATAGCACCCATTATTACTGATTCAGGATATATAAACATCATTGAGCTTCTATATAGTATCTGTGCTGTCATTTTATAAATATAAACACGAGGACTTTCAAAACACTACAAATGGCACATACATTCTGGTATAAATGTTACGCTCCCGATTCACACAACAGACTTGATGTTACATTTAAACAGTAGATTTGGGGTTAGATATAGAATAATTTTTGCAGACCATTTTCTGAACCGTGGTCACAAAGCTAAGGGGGCACCAAAAAACACAGGAAGCATCTTATTGGTGGTTTTGGCAACAAACGTGTTCTTTTGTCTATGGATTTATGCCTTACACAAAGATGCGCTTGTTCATTGTATAAATGAACCCCAAGCCATCCACAGCAGATCGTACACTAAGAACTCTCCTCTGTTCCCTTATCTGCTCTTTTGCTATCAAGTCTATGTGGGAGGGCTGCTCGGCGGCTTGTTTCTCCTTTTCTCCGAGTCTCGTTGTCTTTCTTAGAGGTGTGTATTTAAAAAATAGTTTCATGTTTCCCATTCAGGCTAAGTGGCTCTTTTAAGATTCCTAAGCTAGAGATTACGATCTTTGTTATGAACAACACTGATGGGTGTGCACACGCACACATGGGTTTTAATAAAAACACTAAATGAATTCCTGGGTTTTAATAAAAACACTAAATGAATTCCTGTCATCTAGTTTTAGTGGTGTGCCTTTACCCATGCTTGGTCCCAGAGCTACAGAAAATAACCTCTAAATACCTGCAGGTTGACAGTTAAGAGATGACCCCCCCCCCCTCCACTGTCTCAGCTTGACAAAGTCAGACACATCTGGAGATGGGTCAGGCTAGGGAAATCCCAAGCTTTTGAGGATCCACAGAACATTAAAAACGTGGCCTCAGCAGAATCTAAAATGACTTTCCATTCGGGGAAGAGTGGAATATCTAATTACTCTGTAGAGTGATTTTGCAAATTAGTCTTATGCTTGTGTAAACCAAATGGTCTACACGACCTTTCTCGGGCTGTTAGAGGGAAGCCACACTAGCGCCGTTACGGTACAGTTACCCGCACGTGTGGTCTCAGGCACAGGGAGGGCCTGTTCAACCCAATGAATCTTTACAATCCTAGAGCCAAGGCTAAGTCATTCACCTGTGCTTCATTTCCCCAAAATATATTTATAATTCAGGAAACTGAAGAAACCACTCTACTAGTGAAGTGAAATCAGCCTTTCCACTGTGATGTCAATACGGCAACATGTGATAAGGATGTTAGGAGCTGGACTCCAAGCCTGTGGAAATTCTCTTAGTGAATGACCCGAGCATGTATATTTAACTCAAGTGAAATTACTAAACTAATTGGCCAAAAAAAAAAATGGGTTTAGGAAAGTGAGGTGACCCTAGAGTAGCTTATCTACTTTCTCTGACAGAAATCACCTCTTGGCAAGATAGGCTGCCTTTGGCTCAGTTTACCTGAAAGTAATTTCATTCAGAACTTTTCTTAGCTATTTATTATATATAATAGGGGACTGACTCAAGTTGGGTCTAGCGAATGGAAATCAACACAATGTATGTATGATGTCACGTAGTCGATCTACGGGCTTCACCCAATTGAGTGGCACAGTCACAATGACCAGTATGATGATTTCGGCAAACATCTCATTTCCCACCAGCCAAATACCACCGTTTCCTGAAACACGATTCTGGTAGAAAAGAGAGATTTACAGTCAAAGCCCTCACACCAACATCTAAGGTGGGTGCCCTCGGCACAGCTTATGGAAATTGCCCGCAAAGCTGTGTCCACATTCGCAAACCTGGCACTGGGTATCCGGCACACATTTCAAAGGGACAGCTCTGGCTCTGGAGGAACAGTCTGAAACCTCAGAATACCGATCACAGAACAAAAATGCTCTTTCAATCACCTCATTCTGTGACATTTGCTTGGGCACGTGACTCCCTACCCCAAAGTGTCACCCACACCGGCGTGTGTGGGACAAAATGGCTCCAAATCACAGGTAAGTTGAGTTTTCCTGAAGGTCAAGCTGAGCTCAGGACTGCTTCCATCTGTTATCTTTCCAGCTTTGGTTTCAGACCCGATTACACACGGCATAATATGCGGGTAATGTGAGCAAAGTCTGATGAGTTTTGCTCATTATCAAGCCATCTACACAAGGCCCAGATACGTAAGGTGATCTAGCGGAGCACGTCTAGTGTCTGGCCTGGGAGAAAAAAAATAAACGCTGGTCAAATCACATCTTTCTTTAAAAATTTCCAGCTAACAATTCAAGGCCTGAGACTCCCTGCTTTTTAATGATACCTCGACCTCAATTTCAAACTTCTACTGTTGGTTACAACTATCGAATGGACGACCCCATTGCCACGGTGGAGAGGAACTGTGAGGAAAATGAACCACAACTCAGAAAAAAATCAGTGAAAAGGCATTTTTTGCATTGACAGGGTGCTAAGCGAAAACAATAATACACCTAGAAAACGCTGTGAAGATACGTATCTCAAAAATAGAACTAGGTTTAGTCAGGAGGCTCGGGAAAACAATTGCATAAAAAGCTGATCAATAAAAAAGGGGAGCTGAAATGACCTTCCCATTTTTTCCACCCTTCCTCGCTCTCCTGCCCTCAGACTACCAGGGCGAGAGCCGAGTAATCACTAAGCCACGACAAAGTGCTGGTATTTTTCAGGATCTCTTCAAGACAAATTTCCGTCTCGGTCACTTGACCTCAGTGTCTCTGATCAAGGCAACTGATGGACTTTCAATGCATTTGGAGACACGGGCTCAAAGACCTCGTCGTCATCTTCCACCCCTTCTTCTATTGGCTTCATCTTGGCAGAGCCCCGCTGGTGTGGGGATGGCACATCTGTCGAAGACACAGAAAGGAAAACCACTTAAATTCTAGCCCCCCCTGATGTTGGTATCATGTAGCAATTACACACTCCAACTGGACAGTAAAACTCTCTGGGAATCTATCACTAGTACGAGGAATGCAATTTCCCTAAATATTGCATTTTCAACTCTGCGTTTCAATAACACAGCGAAGTCAATAAATGATTCTCAGGTGTGAGAACAGACGTAGAATGGGTTCCACTGCACGTGCGTGGGTGATATAAGCTTCTCCGACACGTGCAGTTTCCAGGGGGTTGCCCTAAAGTCTGATTAGGACTCGGAATGCATGTTCCTACAGTAATATCGTACACGGCGACTTGAGTTCCTCAAAAGCTGATTTACCTCCTCATTTCCCTGAAGAATAGATCCATCCTAAAGCTATGGAAGCTGACATCACCTGTAGCACTGCCTTAAACAGCAGTTCTTGCCACCGCCTGTCCAGCCACTTCCTGGGCTGATACGGGAAAACGAGGGGTGGGAGGAGAGATGGGCGGGGATGGGGGGAGTCCAGGCACACAGGGAGGAAAACCCAGGTGAAGAAAATACAATCCTGGGGACACCTGGGTGCCTCAGTGGTTGAGCGTCTGCTTTTGGCTCAGTCGTGATCCTGGAGCCCTGGGATCGAGTCCCACGTTGGGCTCCCTGCATGGAGCCTGCTTCTCCCTCTGCCTGTGTCTCTGCCTCTCTCTGTGTCTCTCTCATGAATAAATAAATAAACTATTGAAAAAAAGAAAGAAATACAATCCCAAGTAGCAGAGGGGGCAGGGACATCCTTAAAGCCTTTTATATCCAAGGAGCCAAGTAATAAATGACTCAGTCAGTCCCTCATTTGTCCCGCATTCGCCAAATGCTTATTGAGCATCTCCCACATAAGCGACACCGTGATTGATACAGAAAAAAATATGATTTAAAAGAGTAGAAGTTATTATAAACAGGTGCACAGACTTCTCAAGGTGCTTGATGAGCAGCTCCCTGGCCGGCATAAACTCCCCTCCACAAAGTCCCCACATTCAACGTCAGGATTCATTCTGTCCTGGTCTCCGTCTGTCTTGCCCACAGCCGCGCGGGGCTGGCGCTGCACTAACACGGAATCCACAAATATTGAACTCAGGCCGGGCCTAAGGTTTTTTTTTTTTTTTTAAGATTTTATTTATTTATTCATGAGAGACACAGACAGAGGCAGAGACACAGGCAGAGGGAGAAGCAGGCTTCATGCAGGGAGCCTGATGTGGGACTCGATCCCAGGACTCCAGGATCACGCCCTGGGCCAAAGGCAGGCGCCAAACCACCGAGCCACCCAGGGATCTCCAGGGCCTAAGGTTATTGATAATGAAGAATGATGGGTGAACCCTGACTCTTCAAATACTTGGTATAGAGCAGAGGAGGGTAGAGGGGCCCTCCTGAGCCGGGAAGCCGACCTACTACGAGAGGTTGACCAAGATCAGCCGTTAATTCCCTGGAAGAGTCAGCAGCGGGCAGCAGATGCAGTGGGCAAGTGGGAGAGGCCCCCAGGTCCAAAACCCTGCTCTGCAGCTTCCTAGCTGTGATCTACACTCCCTTACTGAGCCTCTCTAGGCCTCAGTTTCCTCATCCAGGCACCTGGGTGGCTCAGTGGGTTAAGCACCTGCCTTCAGCTCAGGTTGTGATTCCAGGGTCCTGGATCCAGCCCCACATGTGCTTCTCCCTTTCTTCCCCACTTGTACTCTCTATCCTCTGTCCTGCCCTCTCTCAAATAAATAAATTTTAAAAAGGGGGGGGGGGAGATATTCCCAGGGCCTGCCTAGCGGTATTGTTGAGTAATAAAATAATCATGTCATGTACTCAGCAGGGCACTGGGCACATAGAAAATGCCACTAAATGCTTATGATGAAATGCATGGCTCCAGTCATGGACTGGGGAGATGCTGCTCCCAAAAGCCACATCTTCCAACCTATAAAAAGGGATATTATTAGACTGGCCTGGACGTTGGTATTGTTCATGTGTTCGCTGTACATACGTGGAAACTGTTCACTTTCAAGCACTTACAGTCAATTTAAACACTGAGTTTCTTAAAAGACAACTATTGACGTTAAACTATAGAAAATAAGCCCCTACTAAAATGATCCAGGAACACCATCCTGTCATGGGGCACACAGTACATCAGAATCGCCCGCGCAAGTCTTCTCTGTGTGACAGATGACAGCACAACCACCAAACACAGCTTCCAATTTGCTCAAGTGCCAAGGAATGCTCTGTGCGATCTTGGGCGAGGTACTTCACTTCTCCATGCCTCCTCTTCCCTCTCTGTCAAACAGGAATAGTGCTATGACCCACTTCGTATGGTCGTCAAGAGGCCTGAGTGGCTTAATATCGGTATCGTTCTTACATCAGTGCCTGGGATGTAATAATCGTTTTGTCAGTTTGTAAGGTAATAAAATGAGTTATTCATATGGCCTTTGGAGGGCGATGGCCTAACTAATTAGAAATTTTGTTAAAATTCATTATCGCCTGTCGGAATGGCAAATAAAAACAAGCGGGACTTGTACTTGAGTAGGAGTTGGGGTTTCTCAATCTAAACTGCCCCCTAAGTGCAGCAAAATTGGCTTAAAAAAATAGCTATGGCTTCCATCACATATCTATCCTCAAGTTAGGACTGAGCCTCATGAAACATTAACTTAGGCTGAGTATTTGCAATCAAGTAAAAACTCCCAGAACAAACAACAAGACGGCATGTCTAAGAGCATCAAACCCAATCAATAATGTAGAGCATTCAGATGTCATTGTAGAAGGACACACATAGAAGAAACACACCCAGTTTATTTTGACTGGGGGACTGGGACTAATTGCTCAGGTTTTTAGCCCATCTATCAAAGCAGGAGTGACATTCCATAGCATTCTGCGGCTGCTGGCTAGATTGGGGCCAACATGTTCTCTGCCCTCTCAGCCCCATCACCAGTCGGTGCATTTTCCCACTGAGAGAGAAGGAAGAGGCGACCCAATCCAACTGGAAATGACCTGGTGAAAACCTAAGAACTTTCAACTTCCCTGAATTTATCCAGTCCCCGCTACGTTTGTTGGGGAAGAGCTGTGGTGCTTACCATATAGCATGAAAAACACAGTAATGCAGGAATCACCCACAGTCCTGGGGTGACATCCAGGGGTCTCCAAGTCGGGCCCCCTTCCTCTTCCAGTCCAAGCTCTGGCAAACTCGCTGCTCCCCAAATCTAACTCATCCCTTCCCTCTTCTCTCGCTGTTCGCCCCACCTGGAGTGGCCTCTCCATTTCCATCCCTACCCATCAAATTTCCATCCATTCCTCAAGGTCAAACCCCACCTCTTCATCGGAGTCTCCCCTAATTTCTTATGTGGGGAGATTCTATTCCCTACAGCCCTAGAGCCCTTCCACATTCCGTATTTCATTGCGATCACAAGTATATGCCTCTGTCCCATACTGGAAAACAAATATCATTTTTTTAAAAGATTTTATTTATTTATTCATGAGTGACAGAGAGAGAGAGAGAGAGAGGCAGAGACACAGGCAGAGGGAGAAGCAGGCTCCATGAAGGGAGCCTGATGCGGGACTCAATCCTAGGATCCTGAGATCATAACCTGAGCCAATGGCAGACAGTCAACCACTGAGTCACCCAGATGTCCCTGTTTTTCTACTTTATACTCAGAAGCTAAAGCAAAGACAACCTGGACAGCCTGTAAATAAAGCAGAGTGGGGGAGACTGGGTGACCCACCTCGGCAAGATACTCTCACAGGACAAACTGGTGGCCCTAACAGCCCAGCAAGATGGAATATTCCTACTCATGTTCTTTTCACAGGATCCTAGATCCACTCTCATTTCAGGTTTTGGGGCTGGGGTAGGGCCCGCAGGCCCCTCCGGTGCGGGTTCCCATGGTGGCACCTTGTTGCCCTGTCTCTACTGCTGATGCATTGGAAGGCCACAGGGAACCACTGGGAACCACTGGAAGCCTCGCGGTGCCAGCTGGCTGCCTGACCCCCCCACAGGACTCAGAGTCACAGAGAGCACCCACTCTTTGTCCCAACCTCAGTTGGCCTGGGCCTCCTGGCCCACTGAAGGCCAAGTGTGATGTTCACCTGTGGATCTGTCACTGTCATGGCCAGAAGAAAGTCAGGGAGCCGGGCGCTCACCTGCCCCACACCTGATGCTCTCTAACCTCGGGGAGAGCCGCTGGTTCGGTGGAAAGACTCAGTAACCATCACTATGCTGCTAGAAACAATTTCTTTGCCTACTAATAAATCTAAGCCAAATTTGGAGTGTGAACAACAAAACTCCCAAAAACTATAAAAAGAGAGAGAGAGAGAGAGAGAGAGAATACTCTGCTTCAAGGGAACTATCTTACGTTTTACAAGTTGAACATTAATAGATATTTTCTACAAGTTTGCCTGGTTTTTTCATTAATTTTATGCACTGATGCATCATCAGAAATTTGCCCAGGAGGCCCAAACTCACCTCGATGTAAGAGCAGGAGGAGAGGAGGGAGGAAGAAATTGAGCTTATCTTTAGCTTAAGTGCTTTTTCAAATTACTTTTGTCCCTCAAGGACATTACTATGAGGTACATGACCTCTGTATAATGCTTTACTTTTCATTTATTCCACATTCTAAGCAGGCAAATAATTCCATACCCATAAATTTTCCAGAAAGCTGATTTCTATCCTTCTATTCGAACCACTTTTACAGTTGGGAAACAGAAGTGGTTAACTATATCCTTCGGTATTCAATATAATGAAGAAGAGCTAATTAGCATTATTTTTCGCTATTAGCTATAATCATCTTCTACTTGGCTCTGGGTGCCAATTAACACAGTTTATCATAAAAGTATGTAAAACAAATAGTCTCAGACTGAACTGCAATCCAGATTTATCAGGTGTGAAATTGTTAAACAGTTATGTAAGAGTTACTGTTGTTTGGGGATGTTTCATATTATACCAAGTGGCAAAAAAAAATCTGTCCAAAAGACTTCTCCATCCCTTCCATGGATACCAAGGCACTGAGAAGGCACAGAATTTCCTCTGAGCTGTACATTGAGTATGATGTTAGCAGTGGGTTTTTCATACATAGTCTTTGTTATATTGAGGGCATCAAGTTCAGCAATGGCTTCATCAAAAGCTGTCTTTGCAAGAGAGCAGGCTTTCTCAGGGGGGTTCAGAATTTCATAATAGAACACAGAGAAGTTAAGGGCCATTCAGTGCGTTCAGCTGAGAGAGAGAATGGCAGCACCAGGCAGCAATCCTAAGGGTAAGAAAGAAAAACTCAAAAATACGAGCTCTGAGCCCATGTAGAAGATGGAGGCTTAGCAGTAAGAGCCTTGAATCCAACAGTGGACCCTTCCCCTCCTGCCAGGTCATTGGGGGTGACAACGCTGTGGATGCCCACTGGAAGATTCAGATCTAGGAAGTAGAGTCCTCAGCAGATCTGCTCAGATAGCAGCTAGTTCTGGATCCTAGCTGAGGAGGAAAGGACTTTGGATTGAGGCCCACTGTGCATCCTGCGGGTTGTTGCCTGCAAGTGCAAGCAAGTCAGGGACTTCAGTGGAGGACAAGCTTAGCCTGCCCCCCACCAGACCCTTTCCTGGCTTCCTGAGGTCTTGAGTCAAAGAACCACAAGAAGCCTTTTTCCATGCAGGCTGAGGAGTTCATACCTAACAGTCAAAATTCTGGTATCCAGAGTAGTAAAAAATTAGGCAAGAGAAATTCCCTTTGACAGAATTCTATCCTTATTAAGCTGATTCTATTTCTGTGTGCTTCTAATTACATGAGGGCCTGAGGGCATCTCTTAGCAAGTCAAAGTAAACAGACATATTTGTTGTTCTTAAATCCAGAGTGAAGGTCACACCTGTTCCAGAGAATGAATAAGCAACCTCAAGTTTGATCTCCAAATAAACAGAATATCCTGATATGACATTTATCAAGTGACTTTTCTCTCTGCTTAAAAAACACATTTTTGATGAAGGGGGAACACTTTTGTAAACTATCCAATATGATGTTATATGATTTTTTTCCCCTTTATTCCATTAACTTTGATGACATTTTCCTCATTCCTTTCAAAGTGTTCTTATTTTTATTATGTTTAACCATCTGGCCGACTGCTTTAGCAAGTAATTAAAAACCTTACAAAGAGTTTAGAATTTTAATTAGATTATACGATTTTTGATGAATGGGGGTAGGGAAGGATTTAATGGCTTCGTTGCTAGAGAGGATTATCATCCCTTTTTCTGCCTTGCATATGTATAAGATTTTTTTAATTGAAGAGATTGGATTGAAACTTTCTGAAAAATAAAGATCAAGGGTAGGTATAGCTTTTATACTTAATTTCCCTTAGAGAAATTTAACGCCAGCATTGAAGGACTCAACCAAAGAAGTGTACAAATTACAGCAAATAGAGAGGTTGAAGATGGTTAGTGGTTCCCAGGAGGAGGTTTTCTCTTGCCCTACAGATCATTTCCAGATCAATTTCTAACTACTCACATGGGTGGTCAGGGCACTGAGCTGCATGGCAACAGGTGTGCGCAGCCAAGGAACAGTGGAAGTCCTTCCTGCCCACAAAGAGAAAGCTGTAACATCATGTGGATGGTGAATAAATTCAGGAGAACAGGGAAGCAGTTATAGGATGGCAGCTGTGCACAGACCCAGAGAACAACTAGTTCAGGAGGAGACAGGAGAATGGAAGTTTCTGTGAGCAAAATCTCTGAGAAAAAGAGGACACAGAATTGATGTACTGAGTAGACATATAAGAAAAAAAAAAAGCAAGGATGAGGAAAAAGAAAGGCAACTAGAAATATCTATAAAGACAAAAAGCAGTATGGAAAGGTATGGTTCAAATATGAAACAACTGCTCAAAGACTTTAAGAAGAAACAAATTGGGGGATTCCTGAGTGGCTCACTGGTTTAGCACCTGCCTTCAGCCCAGGGTGTGATCCTGGAGTCCTGGGATCGAGTCCCACATCAGGCTCCCTGCATGGAGCCTGCTTCTTCCTCTCTCTCTCATGAATAAATAAATAAAATCTTTTTTTTTTTAAAGAAACAAACTGGATTTCAACTAAAAGAATGAATAAGAGGCTAGAAATATTTTGAAAAAAAGGGAGATAACAGAATATACTTGTTATAAATCTTGATTGTTTAAAAGTTAAGGAAGAGACCCACCACAATGTAACAGGTAGAAAGGGAAAGAATTAGAAAAATGCTACAGAGAGAAAACAAAATGGAAGTGTAAGTGTATTATTTAATGTTACAAAGGTAAATAATAAGAGAATAAAAACTAGTGATATTACCAAAGTGAGAAGGGGGAAGGGAGTTAAAAGTGAGCTAAGTTAGTAGATAAACATTAAGTGGATAAATCCATAAACAAGAGGACATTATTTAGCATTTTGGACAAAAAATTGTTCCAATGTGATTGCTCTCATTAAGCAATTAAGTTGGAGGGGGTCAGTTGTTTTCATTGAAAGATTTTTTTTATGCCATTTGTTATCTTTGTGTATATATTAACTTGTGAATTTTTAAATTTGTTATTAAAAGTTTAAAAATATGTTAATGTATAAAATCCCTTTATTATCATTTTACAGAGAAAATACCGTGAAAGGATAGAGGGCAGCAAACGGATTGGTGATGACAGGAGTTCGGGAGTCAGAGAGCACAGTCCCTACTGGCTGGGGGACCAAGAACCCAGAGAAGATAAATGTCTTATTTCTCAACCCTAAAAGGGGAAAATACCACACCAATCTGATTGAGTGGGTGTGAAGATTAAATGAGAACATGTATGAACGTGGTCAGGATGTGTCAGCTGCGATAGCAGCGGCTGAACATCCCTAAACAAATTTACACTCCCAAATGGATATGGATACCTGTAGGGTAAAAAAGCAAAACAGGAACTTACAACAAATTCATCACTTGTTTCAGAGCGAGCCCAGTGATTTTGACCTGGTTACATAACCTCCCTAAGCTGCTCCTTATTTCTGTACAAAGTGGGGGCACTGCTTTTTCTCGAGGTGTCTTGATGGGCCTGAGAACTGTTCCCTCAGTATTCCCGGGGCTTGATCACACCTCCTCTCTACTTCTCCATATGATTCATGTAACACTTGTTTATTCATCTACAGCTGTTCATAGGGCAAATGGAAGACAAATTGAGTTGAACAGGTTATTTCATGAAACCAGCCTTGGAACTAAGAATGCTGTATTGGTTTTTGTATCTTTCCAGGTAAATAAATGGGTAAGATAGCCAAGAGAAACGCATTATGTCAGGTACGCTGCTAGCCTTTAGAGAGAAGAATACTAACCAGACGTAAGCTACCTTAAAGCGTATTTGTGCAACTAGGTCATATGAAACCAGTAGATTGTCCAGAATGTCATCCTGACATTAATAATAAAAAACATCTGAAAGACTTTTTTTCTCAGTAAGACATCTTTCATAAGTAAATATTTCATAGTGTCTTTAAAAATCATAAATTTTAATGATAATTTCTGGAAAAAAATACATGGTTTAAATTAACAAAAGCCTTCAAAGACGAGTTCCAATAGAATGCATTGTCTATAATGCTTCAGGATTTAAAAAACAAACTGGGACGCCGGGGTGGCTCAGTGGTTGAGCATCTGCCTTCAGCTCAGGGTGTGATCTCGGGACCTGGGATTGAATCCCACATCAGGCTTCTTGTGGGGAGCCTGTTTCTCCTTCTGCCTTAGGCTCAGAGAGTGATCCTGGCATCTAGTCTGTGCCTCTCATAAATAAATAAAATCCTTAAAAAAAAACTAACAATAGGTTATTTAACTCCAATGAACTAAAATAAAGTTCTATGACTTTTAAGGAAACATAATATGTCCTCCTGTTGCCTGTGACGTCTGTGCCTGGCACCGCTTATCAGTGATGGACCTGCCAAGTATAATCAATCTGTACGTATGTGTGTGTGTGTGGTGTCTGAATTACACATAGGAGCTAAACCTCATAAGGAAATGAAGATGGCAAGGCACCCTGAGGAGCACGTTGGTCCAGGAGCAGAGAGAAGAGAGCTCACATCCATATGAGGGCATGCAATCCTTCCCACATGCCCTGCACGGCTCGTCCTTTCTGGTCCTTCTGTTTCACAATCACACTTCCAAACATGAAGCAAGTAAATGAAGCAACAGGAAAGTGAAAAAGAGTTAATAGGATTATGGGCTACTGAATAAAGAGGTAGAAAGCAATTTTTCTCAGACTGTCTCATTACTTTCTTGTCTTTAAAGTGATAATTTGATGTGGAATACAGAGGCTGTGTGGCAAAGAGGAGAGATCTTGCTCTGGATTTAGCAGCATCTGACATATGTAAATAGAGAGCACATGTAAGACATGGGATCAGCAGCAATTTCTTTTCGTGCCTTCATCAGAATCTATCCACCTGTAGATCTACCTACCGGTAAATTGGAAATACAAGAAACATCTTAATCACCACAATGGGGCTGCAATCAGCAAAGTTCCAGACTGTTGGAAGGAAACCCTACTCCTTACTACTCAAAGTGTGGTTCAGGGCCCAGCCACATCAGCAGCGCTGGGGCGCTTGTTAAACATGGGGATGCCAGGCCCCACCCCAGTCTTCTGCATCAGAATCTTAGATAGAATCTCAAGCCATTCATATTCATATTCACTGATTTAAGAATCAATGTTCTATAAGACAAAACAAAACAAAAATGCAGAAACACACACACACACACACACACACACACACACACAGATGGAAGGGGAACCCAGAGATTCAGAGACTTTTCAACCAAGTGAAATGGGTACATGCTGATCCTGACTTGAAAAAGAATTATGGGAAATGTTGATACAGACTTAATATTCAAATCTACTCCTATATTTGAGTTGATGACTAGAATGAATAATGTAAAAGTTGCTTCATTAGGAAAATATATAAAATAAATATAATTTTTGTAGAGCAACATTGCTTGTAATTCTGTAAGTACGTATGAGACAAAGTGAAAGCCAACTAAACACTAAATGACCCGAGGACATTACTGGATAATTTAAATGTTCCTATGTAGAGCCCTCCATAAAATGAATAAGGCAAAAATCTTCATTGAAATGGAAATCAATGGATCTGTGAAAACCTCTTTGCAGCACTGCTTGGTCATAATGAAGGGATGAGAGGACGGTAGGTTTCTCCAATGAGGTAGGTTGTAGGAGAAAGAAGTGATTTGGGGGTCAGCACTGCCTTCTCACTGAGTCTAGGTGGATTCATCGGCAAAGGGGTAAATAATAATAGCTAATGTGCCTTGCTAGCGGGGTTGTCAGGTCTGTATACAGGAATGGGTGTGAAGGTGACTTGTAGGGACACTTGAGTGGCTCAGCGGTTGAGTGTCTGCCTTAGGCACAGAGAGTGATCCTGGCATCTAGGATAGAGACCTGAGACCAGCTCCCTGCAGGGAGCTTGCTTCTCCTTCTGCCTGTGTCTCTGCCTCTCTCTCTCTCTCATTCTGGGTCTCTCAAATAAATAATAAATAAATGCTTAAAAAAAAAAGAAAGTGACTTGTAAACTATAAAGCACTAGATAATTGTTAATATGCATTTTTTGCCTTTTCTTTTTCTTTAAAGATTTTATTTATTTATTCATGAGAGACACAGAGAGAGACAGAGACACAAGCAGGCTCCATGCTGGGAGCCCAACGTCGGACTCGATCCCGGGTCTCCAGGATCATGCCCTGGGCCAAAGGCGACGCCAAACCCCTGAGCCACCCGGGCTGCCCTTGCCTTTTCTTTTTAAAACAGGGAAGCAATATGGTCAAACAGCATGGATCAGACAGGGTGTCTAGCTTTGTATCCCAACGCCTCACCTTGCGCAATTGGGACAAGTGACTAAGCATCCATATTCCTAATTTCTTCATGTGTAAAATGAAATAAAACTAAGGTAGATCCATGTTATTGTCACAATACTTGCTTTCCCTCCCCCCACAGGTTCGCTCTCGCTCAGCCGGTGCTGGAGGATTAAAGATCCACGTGCTGATGGTGGTTCTGGCCATGTGACTTCTCTGGTCCAGAGATCGGGAGTGTAAGTGGCATGCACTACTTCTAGGGGAGCTTTCAGAGCCATCGCATGGCTCTGTCATCACTGTCTTCCCTCTGCCCCAAGTGGCAATCATCCAAACAGCAGCTGCTCCTTGGCATCCCAGGCCGAGGAGGCCACGGGCCCAGAGTGGCACCCAGCGTACACATGCACGAGAAAGCAGTCTCATTCACCCTAGTCAGAGGTTGGGAGACTGTTAGTGCTGTGCCATCTAGCAAAAGCTAGTATACCTCTCCATGCGGGATTGTGGTAGAGACTACCTGTGACTCTGTACAGAGAGTTCCTGAAAAATAATACCGATTATTGTCCACAAATGTTTGTTCCCTTCTCTCCTTAGCATTCATGAAGCTGCCACGACTGCTGAGAGTAACTGCCACAGTTGCCTCCGTGTACACATCAGAAACCCAGAATGATAAGAGCTCACTTGTTTTAGCGACCTCACATTTACTAAGACTGACCACATGCTCGAAAAGTGGTACATTTTGTTATTTCAGCCTAACTGTCGTATGAGATTGGTTCTGTAGCCTATGTTTTACAAGGAATGTAATCTGTAATACGGGAAAGTACATGGCATTGATGGGTCTGGCAAACAAAACAAAACAAACCAAAAACCCCCAGACTCCAGGAGTTCTGAGCTAAAATCTAGGAAGGAGAAACCAGAACTAACTAGTTTTTGATGCATCACATGCTAGGATGAATTAAGTGCTTCATTATTAGTATTAGAATGGTGGTCAAGGACCAATATCTTTCATTAAGCTGCAGGAAGTAAAGCCAAGAAACTCAGAACAGGGATTAGTCCAAGGGAATTAAGTATGAGCATGGCTCTGTTGTGCAGTTCACACACATCCATACTCAAACCCACACTTATTAGATCCACAACTAATAATTATTAGAGCAAGATTTGAATACAGGTCTGTATGCACAACACAGGTGATCAATCCACCTGGTGTCTGGTGGCACAAATAGCAGAAATGTTAATCTCGAAAACGTGTTTTAATTCTCTTTAAACAACATACTCTAAATAAACTTTTTTTTCCTAAAATGTTATTTTACTCCCAAAAGATTTAGATGATAAACAAAAACTTATTATTATTTAATTCCCTTTCTGCTGACCTTTTTTAGTACATAATCACCATACATGCGATTAAGCTGGGTCCACTTGAAAATGCTTATTAACCACCAAACTGTTTCCACAAGGCAGATAATGTATTTGATATGCTAGTGGATTGCAGAGTTTGGACAGCCTCAATCAGTACTTCCAAAAGTCACATTAGAATAAGATACAACCAGGGGCACCTGGGTGGCTCAGTGGTTGAGCGTTTGCCTTGGCTTGGGCCGTGATCCCAAGGTCCTGGGATCGAGTCCTGCATCGGGCTCCTTGCAGGGGTCCTGCTCTCCCTCTGCCTCTGTCTCTCTCATGAATAAATAAATAAAATCTTAAAAAAAAAAGAATGAGATTAAACCATCTCCCATTTCTCATTTGTGTTACTCCTGAAAGGAGCCCGATGTGGGACTTGATCCCAGATCCCGGGATCACGCCTTGAGCTGAAGGCAGACGCCCAACCACTGAGCCACCCAGGTGTCTCACAAATGAATTTGTTAAAAGTTCTTCTCATATTATCATTTTTAGAATAATTCTTAAAATAATTTAGTTTCTCTTATTTTACTTACTAATCTTCAACATCTGTGTCTGAAAATGTTACTTAAAAGTAGTTAGAAAATGATCTAAGCTATAGGACAATCTTGGAAAACCTGCCTTTTGGTGAGTGGGTGTGTGAATGAGATAACTCACAGGGGTGTTGGGTGGTCTCCTTCATCTTCAGGAACATTCCATTACCCAATCACCTGTTAACTCTTGGTGCTCAAACAGTCAGTGGTAAAACACCCAACAGTTGCTTCCTATCATTGTTTTTCTTATTTTACCAAAAATTTATTTACCAATTTTATTTCCAATAGATATTTAGATTTGTACCAGAATTTTACAGTTGTAGAAAAATGCTGGAATGAACAGCAGTTAATGTGGTATCATTTGCTGTAGAGCATATATACAAGGTAAATCTTTAGCAGTGAAATTTGTGTCAAAAGGCATGTACATTAAATTTTAATAGGCATGTAATATTTCAATGGAGGTTGTACATCTATCATCTCCAGATAGCAACATTCAAAAACTGCTGCTTCCTAACTTCTTTACCACTGGTGTGTTCTCAATCCTTTTGATTTTTGCCACTAAAATCTTCACCAATAAAAGGGGTTATCTGGTGTCATTTATTTACTCATTTATTTAAACACATTCCTGGGTCTAGGCTTTCACTTGAACTAAAATCATGAAAACAAAAGAGATGAATATCTAGCAAACCATACGGACTCTTTCACATTATCCCAGTGAACCAGTATTTAAAAAGAGTACATGGTAACACAAGTGAACAATTTCTAAAATAGGAACAAGTGTTCTAATGCTTGATTTAAGCTGATGGGCAACATGGAAAAGGAAAGCGAGATAAACTTAGTATTTTTATTGATACCTTTTAGGTTGCCAAATTGTTACTTGCAAAGCTATTTTTCTGATCAAAGTTGTCATTTGTCTATTTCCAATGACATCCAGTGGCATCCTGGCGTATTACCAGTTTGGGACAACTTACGGAGAGAGGACATGCTGGAGGTGCCCCGAAGAAACTGGTGTAAGCCGTCTTCACTGTCACTGGAGCTGGCTATACTGTTCCTCATTTCCAGCATGGAGATCTGTGTGCACAGGCTGAGCTGGTGTTCCAACTTTTTGGCCTTCTACAAAGCAAAGTTTTAAGATTTCTGAGATCTATAAGACTTGGATCACATATTCCTTGTAAACAGCATTTATTTTTTTCCTTGAAACAAAAAACTACCAGTGCATAGTAGGTGACCAATAAATGTTAGCTATAACTTTCATTATAAGCTATGACTACACATACATTACAAAAATTTTATATGATCAGCTTATTTATTAATCTGAAAAATAATAAGCACCAACCTAATTTGATAAAGGGCCTACACAAGATGACTTTAAGAGAGCACCCACCCAGGACACCTGGGTGGCTCAGTGGTTGAGCGTCTGCCTTTGGCTCAGGTGGTGATCCCAGGGTCCTCGGATTGAGTCCTGCATCGGGCTCCCCACAGGGAGCCTGCTTCTCCCTCTGCCTGTGTCTCTCACGAATAAATAAAAGAATAAAAATCTTTAAAAAAAGAAAGAGCACACACCCATATGCATAGTTCCTGGAGAATTACTTTATCACAGAAACAATGTTCTGCAATTTCTCTTCAGTCCTGATTTTAATCTTCTTCTAAGAAAATGTGGGGAAATGAAGATCAAATTGCAAACCGTAGAAGATCCCATACAGCTCTGCAATTCCTCGCTGAGTTGCGCAGGCTCCCTCCTATCCCTCTCTTATCACTTATGAACTTTCTGGAATGGGGCTTGACCAGGAGTATGTACCAAACTGGAAGATACCAGCGTTGAAAGGCCCACTTCCTGCTCACTAGAGTTTGTCAGTGCTCCTCAGTTGCTACCGCCCTGCTTCCCTGCCTTCTGGCCTATGCTACCCCCATCCCTCCCTCCGACTCACTTTCCTTAGATTGATTAAAAGGCTCTTTAGGAGAGGCCACAAATGGAGGTCCCTGGCATTTAGAGTCATCTCATCAGGTAACGACACATATAATAAGTACAAAATATTCCCATGCTCTTAAGAAAGGATTCCCACGAAGGGTCTCTAAATTACAAGCATCCCCACTTCACTTAACATGAGTAATTAATGAAAATTCAGAAAAATATGTATTGCATAAAGTGAGGTATACCTCATTATACATATTTGCTCAACAAAATAAACACAGAAAAACACTTACTTTATCATTTAAGGTGGGATCATTCAACGAGTAGAGCTTATTTGTAATATCTTTTCCTATAAGATACCTAAATATTTCATACAGAAATGGTTCTGATTCCAGAAAGTAAGTTAATCTTTCTCTTGACCAGCATAAAAATCTGCAGTTATCATCTGCAATGATGGTTACCTGCCCAAGAAACAAACATAGAAAGAAAGAAGTGCATCTGTGTATATGAATTATGACTGTAATTATTTTGGGGAAAAGAAGAGTAGAATAATTCAGTGGATATTATTATAGCAATGATTTGTCATATTAGTAAAATTAAAGCAAGATCTAGAACACAAGCTTCAATAGCGATTACAAAATCATATTTAAAATCATGTTTAAAACCAAGAAATCTGTAGGCTAAAAGCAAATTCCCCACGTTTTGTTGTTGTTCTTTTTTCCGAGGTCTGGTGCTATAGAGTGTACTAGACCAATATTCCAATTAGACATATAATTTGTGGTAAAATATTTCTTTATGCCTTGTGATTACAAAAGAGGTTTAAGAATATGGCTTCAAGCAAAAGAATTGGGGTAAGATCCCTGAGGCAAGTTATAGATGAAAGACCTGCCTAGCCAACCTTGCAAACAAACACTGGAGAATGAGAAGATGGACTCATGTGAACTGGTTTTAGAGTCCAGGCTGTTACTGAGGAATATGGCTAGTGAGGGTCCTTCTCTGGGTCCTTTTGTCATAGGTATTTTTTGAGTATGATCTTTCAAGACAAGCTCCAGGGTGTGGGGGTTCACAGAGATCCCCCAGTTAGCTCAGAATTGGGACACCATACCTCCCTTGAGCACTGCTCCACAGGAAAAGTGGAAAACACTAATTGCACCCCACAGAGCTCAAGATTCTCCAAAGAAATACTTTCTCCAGAGTGAGGGGTTATGCCCCCACAACAGTGTCAGAAAGTCTTTCCTCCCATGCAGGTCCCCTTTCATCAGTTAGCACTCTCTCTCTGAGCTTCAGATGGCACTCAAATCACTGAATCCACACTCATTTGTGGACATATCTGCCTCCAGCAGGCACTCTGAGGGCAGGGACTATGCATCTTCCTGTCTGAATGCCCAGATTCCGACACAGAGTGATCTCAGTGTATGTGTATCATACGAAGGAATTAACAAATGGACACAAATGCTGTCGAAGGCAAAATCCATTTTCATATCCTCAACGTTAAACCCAATGCCTGCCAGGTAAATTAATAAAGAGTTTTTGAATTAACATGAAATCATATCTGAGCCTCAGAGCAAATATTTCCAAAGGCCCTCTTTCCCCTTGGTTTGTCACAAAATTAAACACGGTTTTGCTGATGAGGGGGTATTTATGTCTACTAGGAGAGACAAATGGAAAACCCAGCTTCTCAACTAATATCAATAGCTGCGATTTGACCTTTAGCAAATTAGAGGGTGTGGCTACTTTAAAAAGTGGGTCAATATTCCTAGAACAAAAAGTTTGCCCTTATTATATAAGAGTTGGACTATCCCAAACCAAACACATTTGGATTCAAGAAATGCATCACCAGCTCTATGAATCCATAAAAAAACTAAATTCTCCTCATTCTTTCAACATACATTATGCACTTACTTTGTGCTAGACACTGTTAAAGGCGCTGAAACTACAACGTGGACAAGGAAGACAAGATCTTTGCCCCTGGGAAGCTTACATTCCAGTGAAGGAAGCTGATGATATATAAGGAAATATGACACCGTCAGGTGGCAATAAGTGTTTTGACAAATATAGAACAGGGGCAAGTGGTAGAGAATCTTCAGGGAATGACAGTTGCACATAATACCACTCACTTTATATGTGTATTGTACTTTTAAACATTTAGGTGTTTTTACATCTGTTATAGGTGCTTCAAAATTGCCTTTCAGGTAAGGCAAGTCATATTCTTTCTCATTTTTCAGATGTCAAATGACAAGAACCAAAAAACTTATTCATGAGCACATGTTGATTAGTGGTGGAATGAGTACTTCTGACCTCCAGCCCAGACATATTTTTCCCAACCAGGCCAAACCCTACCCAATGTGTCCAATATTCAACCAACATGATCACATTGACGGTAATCTGGCTAAGGGACCACAAGGTCAGCTCAAAGTCCATAAAGAGTCCCTCATACAAAGAATAGCTGAACCCAATCCAAGAGGAGGAAGCTGATAATAAACAAAGACATCTGCCCAAAAAACCAAACTTTTTTTTTTTTTTTTTGAGAAAAGAAGTCTAAAGTCAAGCCAGTAGTGAGGAATTCTCAGAAATACTAAGATGTGGGTAAATAAACACAAGGCAACTGAATAATATTCCACAGGAGTAATTAAAGAAAGGTGAGTACTGGTACTCACTGCAGCACAGCCCTGTAGCCAAGCACTGAAGAAAAGGTTAGGAGCTGGAGGTGCCTTCGTTTGGCAAAGAGGTCATCCGTGACTTTGGAAAATTTAAGTCATGTGCAAGGGGGGGAAGAGGTTAAAAGAGCAGTTGGAAGCCATCCAGGAGAAGGAAAAGGAATTGTACCTAGATGACGTATAATGCGTTTAACTTCTTTCCAACCATTCCCATAGCCTCGTTTCCACAGAGGTAATGATACTTCTGATACTATCATTCACTTAGCAAATATACTTCTTGTTGATGGTTGACAAATACCTTAAACCTGTTTATTTTAATTAAATTTAGGTTGAATAACAGTATTCAAATAAGAAGCTATGCCTACAGTATGTATGAATAACTTGCAAGTCTCTAAGTGTAAGCCTTTCATTGGAAGTGGGTCATTAGCATATTGACTGTGGTCATTTTACATGATGGCTAATGCTTCACTTGTGCCAAATAGACATTCGTGTTTAATGATTTTCTGTCACAACAGCCAAGTAAAACGTATTTTAATGAGGAACTTCTATAAAAGCAATATAAGAATTTTTAAAGCTTCTGTAAAATAAATTCGCTTCCTAAAGTCATTAGGCTACCTCCGCAGTGCCATGCTTCAGCTCTGGCGGAGAATTTTACTGAGGAAATAAAAGCAAATGTGACAATGGGAGACAGAAAAGGATTTCTCTCAGGGAGAGGACTGGACTAAGTGTATGCGATAGGGTTGGCCTTGATTACTTCAAGGCGCTAGGCCTCACCCTCACTTTACATTCCACAAGCTCATGGAATGAGAAGACATTACACAAGACCAAGGGTGTCCAAGGGAATTGCCTAATGTGTCAGGACTGGAAACAGCAGCTCAACACTCTGACTGGCTGATTGTCCTCAGGGGAGAATTCGTTATTTTCTTCACGGATTATATAACATTTCACACATCAGCAACATGAAAATGTCCTAGGACTGGTCTATCCAACTGATGCTCAGAGTTCTCCTAAGCGCTCAAGTACCGTAGAGTCAAAGCTGGCCGATTACTCGCTTCACAGCTTAAACCAAAAGATTTCCTTAATACTAAGATAAGGTTTGGTTTAAATACAGGAGAAAATTTCGTGTTCATTTATTTCCCAAGGGCTGGGATCTCCAAGATGTTCTTTTTCCCTTAAACTCCATAAAGCTTTGATTTTCAGGCTTCACAGCACAGGATGCACAAATGACCGGGAAAAGCAATAGTGGGAGATAAAATACAAAATGGTATGTGTGATAGAGGACGTGAAAATGGTAAAGCTCACTTGACATAAAACAACTGCCCAAAGAGGAAGAAACCAAACACAAAAGACCAATTCCACCTTTTGTAATAAAGATACTCAAGATTCTACCAAGAATTCTAAGCAGCAGCTTTGGTGTGTAGGTACCAGCATGGCTGGAAAGCACCTCTCGGGCACCTGGGAGTTCAGGTTCAGAGTCTGTTTCTCAGCTCTGCCACTGTGCCTGTCATAATTGTCACACATGTCCCCAAACACTATTTGCAACCTGCAGAGACGCTGAGTCCACCTGCCTTCCTTTTCTCCTTTCACACTATTCTAGAATTCCTTAGCACCCCTACCAAAGATGAACTTAAAGAAATAAAAATGTGAAGAAAGTAGCTCCTTGTGAGAACACTTTGAATTGTTCCTAATTAAAGAAAAAAGAGATTAGCAGGTAAAAAGCAGGGGTGTGGAGAAGTCTGACCACTGACACTTGAAATGTCCCTGCTGTGGGCACAGGTAGTGAGATGTTCGAGCACGTGGTAGGCTTCACTTGGGAACTTAGTCAGAAAGAGGCGCCGTATACTCCTACACAGATGTGCAGCAGCTATTTTTACCCCTGAGTATCTGCCAATGGGAACATTTTGTAAACAGTCAAAACACAATCTCTCCCAAGGGTTTATTCTGATGGCGTGTGTTCCAGTTGTGTAGGACACAGGTTCTACGATGCTAAAGTAGTTCTTATGCACTGACCAATCAGAAAATGCCACACCACACTCTATGCAGACAGAAGATGGCTGGTGCTGGAAAGGTTGAATCAATATCCTTTCCCAGCTATGGTACCTCGATCTTGGTCCTGATTCTGGAATCTTCCCAGCACTTATCAGGAACATCTTTCAGCTACCAAATCCCAATCGCTAGTCCCCCAAGATTCCCTAGTCCCTGCAGGTCATAGTAGGAATTCCTTTTTTGCTAACTTAATTAGAATATAATTTGAAGTCCAGGGGACAAGATAGTACATGGTCATATCCCTGGCCTCTCAGGGAGCACTTGCTTCTAGAAACAAAGGGGGTTCAGTTTCCACACCCTCTCCAAATTCCAGGCTCTTCGGGGTTATAATGAGACTGAATGACTGTGTAATGCTGCTTGCTACTGTACACAGAGAAATGGATGCAACAGATAAATGGGCTTTGGAAGAAGAAATCATAGGCAGGCAGAGGAAAGAAATAGAGAGGAAATGAGTGGCCCTGGGCTAGTTTGTAGACAGTGGTGATTAAAAATACGGCAAGAACGTAAGTCTCACTGCGCAGCTGACCCTCCCAAACACAAGATGAGAGTGTAAATTCGAGAAGCCACAATACAGCATTAGTTTTCCACTTCTGTATCTTAAGCTCAGCCAACGTGGGAGCAGTACTAGACCCAGTTAATGAGCCTACATGAGACCTTGTAGAGAACACACATAATTTTCACAAGTAGTGTGCTTATTCAGATCTGTTACTCAGGCAGAATGGGAGTGGGGCAGGGCTCCAACCATCGTACAAAAACTAAACTAAACTAACTAAACTGTACATCTGTATATTTTCCCTTTTATCTCCATATGGCCTCCCAAATTGTATGGTGCCTCAAAATGAGACTCAGAAATAAGATGTGTCATCAAGAAACCCTGACTTTTCTTCCCAGAGGTGAGAATATCCCGTCTATTCCATTTCCTACCTATACGCATTTACACTCTTGCTTGGGATATTCTCAGGATATTTCCCTACTGCTGTTTAGAGCCTGAAACCAAAGGAAATTCTCATACATTTTCTTGGTTGCTTTCCTATCAATCAAGAGGGAAATAAAATAGGAGGGTGGGACACTTACAGAAAGATTCAAAACAAAGTGCCACACAATGGGCAATTTTTAATTATGAAGAACTTCATCCTTTGCCCTTAAAGTATTCATTAAATATAAAAGAGTAAAGTGACTAGGTTTTTTTTTTTTTTCACAAGAATTAAGAAAAAGATCTCTAGGGCAAAGCCAGTTTCTATTTTGTTTCCCAGTAAAAGTAAGTAATTACATGTTTTAGGAGCACTGATTATCCACAACTGATATTTTCCTTTTTATTTTTTTCCATAATCAAAGCAAAAGGAAGAAAATAAAAAAGCAGTCATACTCACCACCCAGAAATAACAGTGTAAACACTATGGCCAAAGTAGGATATATATTCCTAGACCTCTTTTTATGTACATAGAGGCAATATTTTGTTTGAGATTTATGACAATGGGGTCATGCAATATATACCATACGGTAATCTCTTTTTTCCATAAATCACTTTATCATTATTATCCTTTGGATTTTTGAATGAGACACGAACTAGTTCCAACCTTCTTAAAATCATGCCAAAACATACCTGGAATTTTTCACCTTTGTGCATCTGAGTTGATCTAAATTCAGGAGAATCTATAAAGGCACAGGGGTAAATGTTATGCAGAAAATGTCCTCGATAGGAAACCTTCATTCTGACAACAGAAATTAATGTTAATAAACGAATAATATTTCACAAATAACATGACGATCCTTAACCTTATAAGTTAAAGGTTATGGATTATGGGTTTTGAACTAAAGTTTTAAAGACTCCACAGATGACAAACGTAATTAAAAGCACTTCCTGAAAAGCATAAATATTTACCTCCATAGAAATTTCACCAAGGAAAAAAAGACAGGGTCCATCCAGTATGGAACAGACATGGTTCATCGGTTATCATTGTCATACAGCTAGAGTGACCATAAATTTATTACTCAAAATCAGATAATTTTAAGAAGGAAAGGGTTGGTATTAAGAACTATGTCAGAACTATATATATATATATATATATATATGGCTGATATTCCTAGAAGTTGTATTTTTGTGATACTCAAAAAATAAACAAATCACCTGTGAAACATGCATAAGCTTCTGGAAGTTGAATGCCTAACTTAAACCTGCTTCAATTTTAGCTCATTAACTTAAAAAAAAAAGTCAATAAAGATTCAAAATGTTCACAGTTGAAAATTCTAACATCTACAAGATTCAGAGTAGTCAATTCTATGTAACTCTAGTCTGTCGCTCTGTAATATTCTAAAATGCAGGTGTAAAATGGGATTTCACCAACATCAACCTCTGAGACCTGATGATCCAGGTCATTCCCTTCTAGTCATTCCCTACCCAGGGAACAGGGGAAGATTCAAGGCAAACTGGGAATTTCAATTTCCAAAGAGCACTTACTTCCCCTTTAGGAGAATACTCAGACGGTCGTCAACTGAGGTTTTATCCTCTGCAGCATAAGTCTGGCCCTTTTTTAAGGTTTGGATCATACAAAACTGTCCAGTTAATCTTCTGAACAAATCTGGAGGCACACGGAGGGGTTCAAACAATCGGCGGTAGATGCCACTGAGCTCCTTCTCAATCTTTACCTGAAATGCAGCAATGACAAGATGCTGCTGTAACACAGCAACACCAAACACTGGCTTCTTCTGTCTCAATATGGTTTTGAGAATAAACAAATCTGCACACCCGCCATGGCCCTTCTGTATTTCAGTCAATGGAATCTTACACAGACAGTAAGAGGTGACACAAGTTTCGATGCTAAAAGGGCACTTTTGCAGTTAAACAACTCCAAGAGCATATGGAAAAGATTTGCACTATTAGTCACATCTCTTCCTATGTGCTGTAGAGCAGCTGCGGAGGTTTTGAATGTTACCACAACATAGACCTTCCCAGTCTTAGTGTTTCCTATAAATAACACAAAACCTTTTGTCTCTATAACAATTTTGTTTCACAGAAAGAAATCATATGGACTTTTAAATATTACAGCCAAAAAAAAAAACTCCACATAAAATAGGAATCAACCTGGGAAAATTTTATGAAAATACATGTATTAAGCATTTTATCTATATGTAAGTATTGTTTAATGGATCAACATAGGAAAAGAAACATCCCCAGCTGCGATCATTGCTTCTGATTTATTTATTCTGAAGCAAAGCAAAGAGGGTAAAAGGGTTTCAGTGAAGCAATTTCGTCTTTAGCTAAAACACTTTATAGAATGGAGAACCCATTGGATTAAGTCTGGCTACCGGAGGAAGGGAAAAGAAAAATGGCTCAATCACTTCTGCTGCCAGACAAGACCCAGATCACATGCCATAATTGGGCCCAGCATTATTAGTCTGGGAAAACTGAATAGCATGTGAATGAACTTTGGGCTCAAAGGATCATCCATCCCAATGAAATCTGTCACAGCCACACTATAAAGCTTATAGATCCAGATGATGATAGCCACTCAGATGTCACTACACCTTTGTGCTGCTCTTGCCATGTTTCACTTTAACGGAGAACCAGCATTTATATCTTTCAAAAAAGTAGGTTCATAATATGAGAGGAAACGAAAGCACAGATACTGTGTGAGTGTTTTACTCGATGCTACTACCATGGCATCAGCAACTTCTGAACCTTATGTTCAGAGTTTGGGGTGTCAGCAAGTTCTGATATTCAGCAATTATAATCCTCACTATTACCACCACCTGCCTCCTCCACTTTAGAGTTCTAGTAATGAGTGTTTAAAATAGTTTATTCACAAATATGTCCCACTTTCAGAATGCACACCAGCCGATGTGGCATAGTAACGAGCATCTGAACTATTGACTCATATTCATAATCTGCTCATCCTGCAAGTCTTAGCTCAAGTCCCGATTCCTTAACGAAGCCTTCTTAATTCTTCTTGTGAAAGCATCCACGCATCAAATGTTTTTTTGAGCACTTGCTATGCGACAATCACGGTTGTCAGGAGCACAGAATATAAAAGTAAGGTAGTAGACGACGGTTCCCACCTATTTGCTGTTCCCACACCCTGTAAAAGGATTCTCCATCCCCTTAGCCCAGCCTATTCCTATGCTATCACAACTTGGCCATGTAATGTGGAATAGGAGCAAAGGTGATGCATGCTCCTCGTGCACGGAAGTTTTAAGAGACACTGGGTCTTTCTCTTTGGCTCTCTTGTACTTTTTTCTCTGCCATGAGAATGCATGTCTAAACAGAACCTGCTGCTGCAGCAGAGACCTGGAAATGACACAGGCCAGAATCACAGCTGACGTACGTTACTAGAGTCCACATATAAGGTGAATGAGAAACAGAACTTGTCACTGAGATTTTCAGGATGTTTATTACACAGGATAACCTAGAGAAAACTAACATAGTAAAGCAAAACAGCCTGGGTTGCGATGTTTGAGGAGGTTACGATCTAGTAGAATGCCTATTACATGTATCAACTATGTCATTCAAATAGTCATTTCCTGTGAAATGTCTTGTTTTCTAATAGTTTTCTGTGCACATGTCTGGCTTTGAACATAATAGGAGGACAAGTGCTGTATCTTCTACCTCACTGAATAATTGTGTGCCCTTTGAATAGTTAATAAACGATGTACAGAGTGATTTCCAGGAGCCACACTACTTTATTATCCTAGTTACATCTTTTTGTTCTTAGAATGACCAAAGAAACACAACAAGATAAGTTTTTCAAGATAAGTTGAAAAAAAAGTTAAATATTAGTGTTTTGGTAACACCCTCCCAAAACGATGATTTTCTTAAATGAATATTTTGGGCATAATGAAAAAAAAAGTCATTACATTTACAAAATAGCACAAACTATTTGTAAATCATTAGTATGTTCAAGGAAGTTGCCTGTGAATAATAATTTCACAACTGGGCAAAGATATTTCCAAGTGACATCTGAATATCAATAGACAAAAGAAATACTGAAGTTGTATGATGAAAATGTCCTTATATCTAAATTGCCTGAATGATTTAAAATCTTTAAAAAACTCATTTGTAGGGGTGTCTGGATGGCATGGTTGGTTGAGCACCTGACTCTTGGCTTCAGCTCTGGTCGTGATCTCAGGGTCATGAGATGGAACCTCACGTGGGCTCTATGCTGAGTGTGGAGTCTGCATGAGACTCTCTCCCTCTCCTTCTGTCCCTCCCACCTGCACTCTTTCTGTCTCTCTCTCTCTCAAATAAATAAATCTTTAAAAAAGGGTCATCTGTAGAGCAAAGTTCATAGTATTCACATATTTCACTTTCAGACATATGTAAACAAAATCAGAGAAATGACATTAAAGGGACTAAAGATGTTAGATGTTCATTCTCAAGTCTGAACAAAGCACTTCAAAACCTTTTTGGCTTTAAAATATCTTCCTTATTAATTAATTTTAGTAATTACCGGTCTTTTCTTGTACAAAAGATATGACAGATGCAAAATGTTGACACCCAGGAACACAGAGTTCCAGATCATGATATCCAAGGCACATCGGTAGAGAGTGGCCCAGACAATATAAAGGGTACAGCCTGTTGAATAACAAAGTCAACATGTTAGAGGTCTAGAATAGTGTCAGCATGTAGCTAAATAAATAAATTTGTTATCCTCTCTATAAACAAACAAACGAGCACATTTTAGAAATACTTAAGCCAGGGGTACCTGGGTGGCTCAGTTGGTTAAGGGATGGACTCTTGATTTTGGCTCAGGTCATGATTTCAGGGTTCTGAGATCCAGAACTCTCCCAGCCCCACCCCCACCCCACCCTGGACCCCTTGGTTCCACACTGGGCATGGAACTTGTTTGGGATTCTCTCTCTCTCTCTCTCTCCTTTTGCCCCCCCCCCCACTTATGCATGCCCATGTCCCTGCTCTGTTTAAAAAAATAAATACCTAAGCCAAACATCACATTAAGTTCCATTTTGTTTTTTGTCTTACTACCACAAAAGAGAAATGTGCTTTGTTGCAGAAAATTTATATAGAAAATATTTTTTAAGGGGGGAAAAACCCCATAATTTTACTACATAAAGAAAACCACTGTTGATATTTAATAAGTTCTCCATTTGCAAATTTTATTTCCTTACAATCTTGATGCAATTTTTCCCTGATGGCAAACCTACAGTATATAAAAATTTAAAATCCACTCTTTTACTTATTTTACTTATTGTGGTAATTTCTGTTTTGTCAAAACTCTTCATATACATAGTTTTTAATGACTGTAACTGATTAAACTCTCATTTATCTAACCATTTTCCAACAGGTAAACAGATGAGATTTTGGGGGTATAATTTTTGATGCATCATCAAAACATCTTTATATATTAAGAATTAATTTTTTTTTTTTTTTTTACTAGTTCCTTAGGGTGAGTTACCTAACAGTAAGTCAAGGAAATGAACTTTTCAGTTTTTCATGAGACTAAACTGTTTCCCAAAGGTATATAAATATTTGCAATCCTACTAGTGAGGAATGCCACTATCACATTGTTAATAATACAAAATTTGAAAACTCTTAATTTGACACTGAGGAATTATGTTTCATTTTATTTTGCATTTCCATTATTGGTGAACCTGAATATTTTCCCAAAATTTTTTAGCTATCTGATTTTTTCTTTCTTTCTTTCTTTTTTTTTTTTTTAAGATTTTATTTATTTATTCATGAGAAACACCGAGAGAGAGGCAGAGAAATAGGCAGAGGGAGAAGCAGTCTCTCTGCAGGGAGTCAGATACGGGACTGGATCCCAGGATCACGACCTGAGCGAAAGGCAAATGCTCAACCATTGAGCCACCCAGGTGCCTAAACTTTGAATTTTTCATCTGACAATTTTCCATTCACCCATGGAAATCTTCCTGCTTTTTCTTATCAATTCTCTTACTTTAGGAAAAATATCCCAGTTTCTTTTGACCCATTTATGGTGGGAGAGTCAATATATATTTTTAATTAAAAAAAAAATGTTCAGGGGATCCCTGGGTGGCTCAGTGGTTTAGTGCCTGCCTTTGGCCCACGGTGTGATCCTGGAGTCCAGAGATGGATTCCCACGTCGGGCTCCCTACATGGAGCCTGCTTCTCCCTCTGCCTGTGTCTCTGCCTCTCTCTGTCTCTCATGAATAAATAAATATTAAAAAGTAATAAAATAAAATATATTGTTCAATATGACACAAATATATCAACAACATGCACAGAAAAGCTAACCTCCCACACTAAAAAGTTATCCATTTGCAATTTTTATTTCATCAGAATGATTTGTGGCATCCGAATAGACCAAAATGTAGAACTTTGTAAGTTTTTAAATAATATTTCATAACAAGTCTTGTTGAATTTTAAAATATCATTAAAGAAGACAGGGAAACATAATGCTTTGACAGACTGGGAACATGAGGACCTGAATTATAGCCCTGGTTTGGCCACATTCTCTCCACCTTAATTTTGGATTAATCATTCAACTCCTCCAGGTTTCTTCTTGGTTGGATTAGATATCTCCTTGGTCTATCCTACCTCTAAAACCATGTTTTAAAAATTATAATTAGCCAGGTGCCTGGGTGACTCGGTTAAGCGTCTGCCTTCAGCTCAGGTCATGATCTTAGAGTCCTGGGATCAAGTTCTGCATTGGGCTCCCTGTTCAGTGGGGAGTCTGCTTCTCCCTCTTCCTTTCCTTCTGTTCCTCCCTTGCCTCTGCCCACACTCGTGTGCTCTTTCTCTCTCACACACATATATAAGTAAAATCTTTTAAAGCATTTAATTAGCATTTGCCTTTTTATAGGGTGTGGTTTTTTTGTTTTTCATTAAAAACTCTAGTGCCTGCTGCAATCGCTACCTTACTCAGAGAGAACACAGCCACAGGAGTCGCACAAGCTACCTTCTAGCTTCCCTTCCAGGCTCTTCTTGTTTGATCCATCTACTTCTCTAGCTATTTACCTATTTATCTACTTCTTCATTTATTTGGAGTAGAGATGACACGCAGTGTTACATTAGTTTCAGGTGTACAACATAGTGATTCGACAAATTTATACCTTATGCTATGCTTACCACAAGTGTAGCTCCCATCTGTCACCATACATCGCTATGATGGTATCACTGACACTGTACCTCTTATTCCCACAACTTATTCCATAACTGGAAGTGGGTCTCTCACGTCCAGACTTTCCTTGTAATTCTTCACGCATTCCAGGCATAATGAGCTACTCTTCATTCTCCCTCAATATGCTGAATTTCCCTCTCTTCTGTGCCTTTTACCTGGATCCCATACACACTCACACTCAGAGGAATCCTGTTCATCTTCCACAAGCCAGCTCCAATGTCATCTCCTCAGTGTGACCTCGTTCCGCCTTCCTGCTGAGCCTATCACCCTCTCCATTTCTCCCTGGCACTGGGTGCATGCCTGCGTCACAGCGTCCAACTCCTCACACATGACTGTGCATCTGTTTCTCTCCAGCACTGCCCACCCCCAAAAGTATCTTTTTCAAAGATGGACATTGCCTTCTTCAGTCTTTGCCTGACAAATTATAGGTGCCCCAAAATGCATCTGAATAGATAAATCACCAAGGAAACAATCACATAGAGAGTAATTTGTCAAGAATCACTGGCTAAAATAATAGATTCAATTGTGTCGGCATTCTGATGTGAATAAATTTAATCCACCTCATCAGGATTACTGGAGCCCTCAAAAAAAGTTTTACTCGAACCACTGTGTCTGGGAAATTGCTTTTGTTTCCAACTTACAGACCATAAGAAATGCCTATTCAAATCACAGTGGTTAAGACTGGTTAGTACTTACTATATGCCAGGCACTATTATAAGTCAAATATCACACATACATGGGTGCTCACACACACACAGACACACACGTACACACACACTCATTTAATTCTTACAACAGCCCTAGGAGACGGCATTATTTTTACCCTTATTTGACATGGGAAAACGGAGTAGAAAGGTTCCATCACTTGCCCCAGTTACACAGTTAGCAAGGGGTGGAACCAGTATTTGAATTACACAGTCTGCTCCAAAGCCCACACTCCTACATACAGATGGATTTTTTGATATCTGGAAAGTCTAAACAACATAGAAAACACACATGGTCTTATGTAAAACAAATAAGGGAAAGACAGCATGTAAAGACCTGCATGGCAAGTCACCTGATACATGTACTACTAGTTTGCTGACAAAGACCTATATTTTAGGTACGCTATAGACTTGACAAGGAATACCCAGAAGCCCCCAACACAAAGTCCATCTGATGCCAGTTATAGGGAAATTACATAAGTTTCAATTAGGTATCTTACCTATGGTTAACATTCCTCTAAGAAGTATCATATGAAGGTGAAGTGTAGTTGGAATAACCAACCCAATTGTGAAAAAAATATTTGCTACATGAAAAACTAGGTGATGTATCTCTCTCCAGTTTTCACATGTGGTCTCATTGGAAGGCACAGGTATGATACTTTCTAGCTTAGGTGTAAAACCTATTGCAGTTGATTCTGTCAAAGGGCTGGACTCGGTATAATTCATCTTGAAAATCCCTGTAAAAACAAAGAAACAAAAGGATAATCATAAAAATGGTAGCTGTATATTACTACCCCTATAGGTATTACATCAAAATTATTTCTGGGGCAGCTGGGGTGGCTCAGGGGTTCAAAGACTGCCTTCGGCCCAGGGTGTGATCCTAGAGACCCAGGATCTAGTCCCATGTTGGGCTCCCTGCATGGAGCCTGCCTCTCTCTCTCTCTCTCTCTCTCTCTCTCTGTCCCTCATGAATAAATAAATAAAATCTTAAAAATAATATTTCTGTGAGCTAAACATTGGTAGGTTTTTCTGGTGCTTATGAATTAGACCCAGCTGTGAACCCTACCAGCCACATATTGAGTATCTATTACTTTATCTGTTAAACGATGATAGTAATACCTCATTTGACTTTCTAATGAAATATGTAAAATATTTAGCAGAGTGCACAATTATTCACTGATATGTGTATATCTGTATATAAACATGCTTGGTGGGGAAGAGAGGAATAAGGAATTAACCAGTCTAAAAGAAAATCACCAACGTTCATCAACCACCATCACATTCCTACTATGACACTGAGTCCAAACACAGAAAAAATAACTGGAAAAACTGATTTTTTTAAGTACTTTCAAAAAATTTAACCCTCTCATATTTACTATTTGAAGGCTTAAGATATTTAGAAGGCTCTATTTACATACTGTCATTAAATCACTGTATCATACATATATACATTCCATATTATCATTATGCTTGTAATAAATACATTATCATTTAGATATGCAGAGAGATATAAAATTTACTCTTTGTTTCGTTGTCCAACTTAAATCTACTTTCTTTGCCATAAAAATTCTACAGGTAGCATGTTATGAATTAAAAAGTAGTAAACTTGTGGTTTGCATATATGTAGGAGAGGTAATGAGTATACATTCAACTATTTAATATTAAAATCTGTAGCAAATACATTTCAAAGCATTTTGCACATGCTTACCTAAACCTTAACACAAAGTGGCACCATTTCCTAACTAAATTACCTAACCTTCATCTCTGGGACTTAAAAAAAAAACTCTATTATTAATGACACAAATTGGTCCCTGACAAAAACCATGTAGGTTTACAGATTGTATGAATTATTCTGTTTCAGAAAAGGAACTCCAAATAGGGACCAAAAATATCTTCAAATTTAACCTAATAATAAGTCTTTCCAAAATAAGGTCACACAATTGACCATACTCTTCCGTTCATTTTTTTTTTCCATCATATCAAAGTAAAGGTTTTAGGTAGAATAATTAGTACAGATTGGGAATTTTGAAAGGTTGTTATTAGGCAAATCTAAAAGAATTCTATGTCTCTAAAGATTATTTTTTTAAAAGTCCATACATTACAAACTATGAATGAAGTGATCAAGTCAGTTAAAGATCTCTTTATATAATTTTGATATAGTTCATAAATATAAGACAAATAGTTGACTTACATACTGATTTTATGCAAAAAGGAAAGAAGCTACATAAATTCAACTACTTTCCAAATGCTTGAATCAATAAAAAATATAAGCCTATTGGGGTGAGAGGTATCACTATTTGAATAATTCTATTTATACAAAGGTTGCTTTCAAGGACCGGATGAGAATTAATCCCATAATTTCCGCAGGAGGGAGAATGATATTCAAGACCCTCTATCACTCATAAACTAGTGTCAACGTCAGCTTAGGCATTAGCATTGCCTAAACCGATAATAACTATATTTCTATGGCACTTTAGAATGTGCTTCCACTTCTATTGTCCTATTTCCTTTTTTTAACTATCCTGTGTTCTCTGTGAGGCAGAGGCAATGTCACACTCATCTATGTATACTCACGGCCTAGACTCTGTAGAGAATGCCAGGGGTGAAAGCCGTATGGAAGGAACACAAATATGACAAACATTTTTAGAAATCACTTTCAGTCTCCCCAAACCTTAGTAAAGACAGCAAAGAGCCCACCGTTCCCGGGACTAAGAAAGTCAGGTTCTATACCGAAAGCCCTGGGGAGTCACATAAGTCAAGGGAGGTCACTTGTGCTCCTTGGGTCTGCTTCTTCCTGGGAATAGAGGTGGCTGGACTAGATGGTCTCTGAAACCCTTCAAGTTCGAATAGCCTGAGGCTCTAATACATATTTACATAATAAGGTAGTTAATACATATTCCCCTTCATACCCACTCAATTACACCCGTATCACCAACTAATTTACTCTAGCTCAAGTTTGGGTTTTAAAAAGTTCTTCAAGTGGCACTAAAGGTACCAACTTCTGCTCCAAGAGAAATGATAAGAAAACCATCAAGATGCAAGATCTGGAGACGTAGCAATAGGAATTTTTAAAAGGTGGGATTAGCCTACAATATATTTTGATGCAGCACACCTTATTAAAGACTTGGGTGTTTAAATACATGCCTACTTTACTTTCTATATCTATTATAGCTTGTGGAATAGCATTGTATAGTACATTTATCATATAATTTATTATTTATTCGTATACCTATTATTTATCTATGTGCATGTACCTCTACGTCAATTTTGAAATGCCAGTTACCTATTATCAATAATATCGACCGGATCTTACTAATTTCAGCTTCCTTTGATCACTTTTCATAGACTTAAAGTCGTTTACACTGAACTATCCTTCTAGTCCGGGGAGGAAGGCTGAACTGAAAAACTGGCACGCGTTCGGGTTCATTTTGACGGAATCCAGAGAAATCTACTTTCTCCTATTAGTTCTCCAGAGTCTAATTTCTTTAATCACGTGCTCTGAAGTCCTGCTTCATCTCTGGGTTTTCCAAATAGGTGTCTGAAGGATTAAAGAGCTCCAAGGTGAAACTAACGTTAACCCTTCATCAAACTACAAAAAAAAAAAAAAAAAAAAAAAGAAAAGAAAAGAAAGAAAAAGAAAAAGAAAAAAGAAAAGGCGGCAATGAGGAAAGGTCCTGCTAGCTGACTTCATTCATTCTGGAAATCCAGCTGAGCCTATGCCCATCTGCGGAGTCGCCAAGAGTCTTTCCGCCGCACTTATTCCTGCTTCAACCCATTAGGTCTTTTTTTTTTTCCCCTCCCAGGTAAGTTTTATGCCCAATATGAGGCTTGAACTCACGGCCCTAAGATAGAGACGCATGCACAGTAGTGAGCCAGCTGGGTTCCTATTCCTGCTTCAAAGCAAGCCGCTTCTGGGGCGCGTCTGGCCAACAGCTTGCCCAGGCCTGGGAACCCGGGTGCGGGCGGGGCCTCCCAGGGGACCCGCTCGCCTCGGCCCCGGGGGCGGGGGGGGGTCAGTGTGCGCAGCTGCCCGGGCCCCGGGGCGCGCCCCTCCGCGGAGACCGGAGACCCGGCCCCGGGGCGCAGCCGAGGGAAGCGCCGCCAGCCCCCGGCCCCGCGCGCACTGCCGACCCCGAGGCCCCGGCCGCGACCCCAGGCGGGGGGAGCCGCGCGCCTCCTCGGGCCGCGGGGGGGGGGAGGGCAGGGCAGGGCAGGGCTCCCGGCGGCCGGGCGCGGGGGACCCGCAGCCGCCCGGGGCTCCAAGTCGCCGCGGGAGCCGCCCCCCAACTTTCGCTTCCCGATTTAGCCCGGGGGGCCCGAGGCTGCGCCCGCCCGCACCTGCGCCGCCCGCTCCTTACCGGCTGGTGCCCGGCTCCGGGCTGCGCGGCGGCTCGACGGGCGCCCCCGGCACAGCCCCGGCCGATCGCGGCTCCCGAGCCTCCCTGGCCGGTGCCGGGTCCCCGCGCGGGCAGCGGCTTTGACTAAAATAGGCATCGCGACCCGGGCTGCCCGGCATCGGGCCCCAGCGCGCAGGCGCCCGCGCCCCGGCGCCCCCCGGCGGACGGAGCCCCCGGGCCTTGGGCCGCTCCCTGCTCCCCCCGACCCAGCCCCCGACCCCCCCGACCCCCCCCGGCGGACGGAGCCCCCGGGCCTTGGGCCGCTCCCTGCTCCCCCCACCCAGCCCCCGACCCCCCCGACCCCCCCCGGCGGACGGAGCCCCCGGGCCTTGGGCCGCTCCCTGCTCCCCCCCACCCAGCCCCCGACCCCCCCGACCTCCCCCGGCGGACCGAGCCCCGGGGCCTTGGGCCGCTCCCTGCTCCCCCCCAGCAACCCCCCCGACCCCCCCGACCCCCCCCGGCGGACGGAGCCCCGGGGCCTTGGGCCGCTCCCTGCTCCCCCCCACCGCCCCCGACCCCCCCGACCCCCCCCCGGCGGACGGAGCCCCGGGGCCTTGGGCCGCTCCCTGCTCCCCCCGACCCAGCCCCCGACCCCCCCGACCCCCCCGGAGGACCGAGCCCCGGGGCCTTGGGCCGCTCCCTGCTCCCCCCCACCCCCCGACCCCCCCGACCCCCCCCCGGCGGACGGAGCCCCGGGGCCTTGGGCCGCTCCCTGCTCCCCCCCACCGCCCCCGACCCCCCCGACCCCCCCGGAGGACCGAGCCCCGGGGCCTTGGGCCGCTCCCTGCTCCCCCCGACCCAGCCCCCGACTCCCCCGACCCCCCCCCCGGCGGACGGAGCCCCGGGGCCTTGGACCGCTGCCCCCAGCCACCCTCCCCCACCCCACGACCCCCCCGACCCCCCCCCCGCTCCCCCGTCCTCCCCCCGGGGCAGACGGAGCCCGGGGGCCTCGGACCTCACCCCTCCCGTACTTACCCCCCGCCCCCCTCTCCCCCCCCGCCCCGCCCCCCTCTCCCCCCCCACCCCGCTCCCCGCCGCGTCTGCCCCGCAGTCACCAGTTCGAAACACCCGCGCGTTTCTTCCCCCGGTTCCCCTCTACGGTCGAGTCTGTCCGGGTTTGGGCATCCTTGGGGGGGGGGGCGGCATCTAGGACTGCGGCGTCGGCGGCTCATCTCCTGGGGGACCTCCAGCTGCAGGACCCCGGCGGGGAGGGCAGTCGGTGGACGCGGCGCCCAGAACCCACCCCCACCCCCACCCCCACCCCCACCCCCCCAAGTCGAACGACCCGCTCGCCTCACTCCTTTCTGGGACAGTCGCTGGCGCCTCGGCCCCCGCGGGAAGGGCGGGGGGGAGGGGCGGGGGGGCGGCCGGGGGCCGGGGGGGAGGGGCGGGGGTTAGGGGTGCGGGAGTGCGGGGGGGGGCGGCCGGGGGGGCGGCCGGGGGGCAGGGGGGCGGGGGTGCGGGGGGCGGCCGGGGGTGGGGTCCGCGCGGACCCACCTCAGCCGCGAGCCCGTTTGCCCTCCCAGGAGGCTCCTTAGCCGGCAGGTGCATTCCCGCGGCGGTGCGGGCTCCTCCACCCGAAGCGAAGCTGCAGCCGAATTTGCCGAGTGAATTCGGGAGACGTGGGCCCCGAGGTGAGACGAAAGCGCGCGCCGATCAACCTTCGCTGCTCGTAGAGGACACCTGTTCGGGGTAAGAAATGCAGGGCAGGAGAATGCAGAGTTGGCTGGGGGGGGGGGGGCGGTGGAGGACAAAAGTGGAAGAAGGTGAGATGGACATTGAGCCTCCACCCGGAACGTCCCACTGTGCAATAGAATTTGTGCCGAATATTAGAGACGAGGTGGTGCGCGTGCAGACGTGACCTCAGCCTGACAAAGACAACAGGTACATGGTAAGGTAAGTGCCTGGAGGTGCTCATGTGCGCCTGGAGGTGCACACTCAGCCAAACCTCTCCGGGCACAGGCAGGCAACGGAGTTCTGGGAGCCTGGGCCTAGGGCTGGGCAGGCTGGGTTCGAAACCGGCCCCCGCGCCCAGCGGCCCTGTGCCCTTGGAAAGCTACTTAGCCTTTCTGTGCTTCGGTTTCCTGGTTTCCTCTTTTGTAGAAAAGAGGGGATGGTGATGATGATGATGATTGCACCTGCACCTCAAAGCAGTGATTTGCGGCCGAAATGATTTCATGTAGGTAAAAGGCTTAGGATGGTATGTGGTACATAGCAAGTTCTACGGATACGAATATACACTATACTGATAAAGCTTCTTCTCTGACATGTTTGAAACTTGTTAGAACTGTACAAGACTAATTTGCAAGGCTGCTTCTTCAGAGCCTGTTTCCTTCTAGTGTTTTTAGCTGTCACTAAATACATTTTGAGATGTAGATACAATAATAAAAGTGCACAAAGTTCTGCATGGATATGCATTGGAGAATGGCTTATGATGAACACCGGAGAGAACCTAAATTCTAGCCATGGGGGACTAAGTAAATTATAGAACATCCAAACAATCTTGTTCTAAGCAGCCAAAAGAGAAAAAAAATTGTAGAGAGGCGCCTAGCTGGCTCAGTTAGTAGAGCCTGCGATTCTTGATTATGTGATCAAGAGTGAGAGCCCTGCATTGGGCATGGAATCTACTTAAAAAAAGTTTTTTTTTTTTTGTAGGAATAGTAGAGATATAATAATGTTAACTAATTATATAGAACAGATGTTGGTAAACTATGATCTGAAGGCCCAGCTCACAGTCCATTTTTGTGCAGTCCAGGAGCTAAAATGACTTTCATGTTTTTTATCGGTCGAAAAAAATCAAAAGAAGAATAATACGTTATGATGTGTGAAAATTATATGAAATTCAGATTCAGTGTCTATAGAGTTTAATTGGACCCCAGCCATGCTCATTCACTTATGGCTGCTTTTGTGACAAAGGCGGCATTGAGGAGTTCCAACGGGAGTTCCATATGACCCAGCAAAGCCTCAAATAGTTACTTTTTGGTTCTTTCCTGAAAAAGCTTACTACTGTCCCTTGATATAGAGTATAGTTTTGTGCTAGGCACTGCTGTTAGTGGTTTAGATATATTAAGCCATTGAATCCTCATCGTGGAACTTGTGAAGAGATAGGTACTACTATTATCACCATTTTATAGAGGGGAAACTGAGGTGGAATATTCTGGTCCCACAGCCAATGAGGAGTTGGGCCAGGCTGTGAACACAGGCAGCCTAGTTCCAGAGCTTGCGCCTTTGTCCACTAGCTACAAGTTTCTGCCACCTTCTATTTCTAGCTACACTGCTTCCCGTGGGAAGAAGTTAACTAGAAAAAGGCAAGTTACAAGAGTGTGTAGAATATTAAAAATCATCCACGATGATATGCTCTAAAATGCGTGCACCTTCCTTACTGCAGAGTGGTGGGGTTGCAAGTGATTTTTCTTTTTTTTTCTCTCCTTTCTTCCCTGCCTTCCTTCCTTCCTCTCCCCTTCTTCTTCCAACTCCTCCTACTCTTCCTCCTGCTTCTTCTTCTGCTAAATTTTCTACAGTGATTATGTTACTTTTATGATAATTTAAAAACATATTTATTAAGATAGTAGAGCCCGGGTTCTGAGTTTTGCAGATGGGAAGGCCAGATTCCAGAGGTACGATGACGCAGTCGGCTGCGATAGGACACTTTCATGCCTTCCCTAGCAGAATAAGATGCCTGGAAGGCTTACAGGTCACATAAAAGATTGAGTAGTGGGATCCAAACTCCTAAGACTTGAGAACTGGCATTTGAGAGAGAGAGAGAGAGAGAGAGTCTCTGTTTTCTCGGAGTCTGTGTTCCACCTTAAGTGGAGACTGAACTAAACCCAAAACCCTCACTATAGTGCAACGAAGGATTAAAACACAACTTTGTATTTAAGTTTCTTATCACTGGCATATGAATAATAGCTCTGTAAAATTTAAAATGAGAATTCTAGACACAAAACCTGGTTTTGGGAATGGCTTAGGTTCCCTGGTGGCCTCCTGCTTGCTGTGGAGAGGTCTGATTGAAAGCTCCTGAGCGCTATTTGGAAGCCGATATGATGCAAGGAAGTGACTTGCACAGAGATAAAGAATGCAAAGCATACAAGGCATAAATAACAAAATATAGGGCAGCCTGTCTCCTCTGCAAAAACTCATGGCGAATGTAGCTTAAGTTGACATAATTATTTCTACCTTTATTTCTCTGTGGGCCTCCCAGACTGCTTTTTCTATTTGGAGAAAGCCTCGATGAGATTTCAAAGTTCAGAGAGAATAAGTATTGTGAAAATAAAACAAGACCTGAGGGAGTCGCTGGTTTTAAAAGTATGGAGCGTGATCTTCTGTGTGTCTATCTGCCCATGGTTGACATCAGTGTAAACTTTTTTATTACAGGGAGACCCCGGCTGCTTCTGGTATGGTCTCCAAGCAGATAGTTCTGATCAAACATGGATCATTAAACAATGATTTAATTAGATTTTTTTTACACCAAGTTCCTCTCATTAAATGCTTCATTAACTTTTTCATTGACCAGTTTGTCAACTAACCTCATTGACTTTTTAAATTCATTTTCTTTTAAAAAAAATACTAATATAGGGGATCCCTGGGTGGCTCAGCCGTTTGGCGTCTGCCTTCGGCCCAGGGTGTGATCCTGGAGTCCCGGGATCAAGTCCCACGTTGGGCTCCCTGCATGGAGCCTGCTTCTCCCTTTGCTTGTGCCTCTGCCTCTCTCTCTCTCTGTCTCTCATGAATAAATAAATAAAATCTTTAAAAAAAATACTAATATAAGGGGTAACTGGGTAACTCAGTCGGTTAAGCGTCCAACCCTTGGTTTTGGCTCAGGTCATGGTCTCAGGGTGGTGAGATTCAGCCCCATGTAGGGCTCTGCACTGAGCATAGAGTCTGCTTGAAGATTCCCCATCCTTCTCCCTCACCCTCTGCTTCTCTCCCTACACGTGTGCTCTTTCTCAAATAAATAGGTAAAATCTTTTTTAAATTAAAAAAAATAAAAAATTAATTAAAAAACACTAAAAATTAGTAGACTTTGTTTTGTTAGAGCAGTTTTAGGCTTACGGATGATTGAGCAGATGGTATAGAAAGTGTCTATAAACCCCTTTCTCCCTTGCTCACGGTTTCTCCTGTTATTAAGATCTTGCATTAGTGTGATACATTTGTCACAATGGAGAACCAGTGTTGATACATTATTATTAACAAACTTACACTAGGGTTCATCATTGTATTTTATATTCCTATGAGTTTTGCCAAACGGTATAATGTTGTGTATCTACCTGTGATACAGTCAGAAATATATTTTTGATGTTTTTTCCTAGTTCCTGACACACAGCTTTTAAAACCTTCATAATTTCCTGAGTGATAGGGGTACTAGGGGCATCTTTTTCCCTAATATTTAGAGTTTGACCCTCAATTCCTGACATGGAACTCCTAAAACCTCTGTGACTTCCTGAGTGATGGGCATGAAAGGAGTATCTTACACAGAGCTCCTAGATCCCTTGGAATTTCCTGGATGAAGGAATATTTTTTTGTTTTTATTTATTTATTTATTTATTTATTTATTTATTTATTTATTTATTTTTATTTTTATTTTTTTTACATTTTTTTGTTCTAATGAGATAACTCTGAGTGGACTCCTGGATAGTTTCTGGGTGGGGTCTGGTCACCAGAAAGATCCAAGCCATGATTAGAAACTTAGAGCATCCAGCCCCCCCTTCATCTACTGGGGAGGGAAATGAGGCTAGAGACTGAATGAATAATTGATCTTGCCTGCGTGATGAAGTCTCTATAAAAATCCCTGAACTAAGGGGTTCAGAGAGCTTCCAGGTTGGTGGGCACATCCACATACTGGGAAGGTGGCACATCCCAGCTTCACAGGGATAGAAGCTTCTGTACTCAGGAACCTTCTAGACCTTACCCTGTGTACCTCCCTATCTGGCTGTTCACTTGTATCCTTCATTATATCCTTTATAACATACCAGTACATGGGTTTCCCTGTATTCTGTGAGTCATTATAGCAAATTATTGAACCTGAGGACAAGGTCAAAGGAACCCCAATTTAGAGCTAAGTCAGACCGAGGTGTGACCCTGGGGGCCCACTACTTGTGATTGGCATCTAAAGTAAAGAGGTACTCTTGGGGAGCTGAGACCCAACCTGTGGGATCTGCACTAACTCTGGGTAGTTAGCGTCAGAAGTGAGTTGTTGGATACCCGTTCGGTGTCTTGAGGGTTGGAGAACTGGTTAGTGTGGAAACCGCAACCCCCCCACCCCAGCATTTGGTATCTGGTGTTGAGAGGAGAAGAAGTCTTCCTTTAGCAATGTCATGTACCCACCATTACAACCTCAAACCAAACAGTTTCACTGCCCTAAAAATCCTCTGTGCTCCATCTTGTCATCCCTCTCTTCCCTCCCTAACCCTGGGCAACCATTGATATTTTTTGCTGTCTCCATAGTTTTGCCTTTTCCAAAATGTCATATAGTTGGCATCATACAGGATATTGACTTTTCAGACTGGCTTCTTTTACTAAGTTATATGCATTTAAGTTTCCTCCTTGTTTTTTTTTTTTTTTTCTGAATCTTAATAGCTTATTTTTAAAGTCACTGAAGTATTCCATAGGATGGATGTACCGCAGTTCATTTATCCATTCACCCTTTTGTGAATATCTTGGTTTCTTCCAGTGTGTGGCAATTATGAATAAATCTGCTATAAACATTTGTGTGCGGGTTTTTGAGTGGACAGGTTTCCAACTCATTTGGGTAAATACCAAGGACTGCAATTATTAGATTGTGTGGTAGGGCTATGTTAGTTTGGTAAGAAACTGCCAAACTGCCTTCCAAAGTGGCTGTACCATGTTCCATTCCCACAAACAATGAGTGAGGGTTCCTGCCATTTCACATTCTTGATAGCATTTGGTATTTCAATTTTTTATTTTAGCCATTTTAATGGATATATATTTTGCTTTTTAGAACTAACTCAGTTAATTTGTTTAAAATAACTAAATAGATAATGACTGAACAGGTGTTTATATCTTGGCTAAATAAAAAACCGAGAAACATGTCAAAGCAAAGGGATGTGATTTCCCATATTATTGATGCATCCCAAAGCACACAGTCTAAAAAAAAAAAAGTTAAAACAGTATGTACCTAAATTTTTCTAAATTCATGAAGAAACTCCATAAAAAAGTTGGATTAGCTGTCATTCATTAAAATATGAGCCTTTACTTAAAGGGTAAAACTTTTAAATGAAAAGTGACCCAGTGAATTATGAGGGCAGTCAAAAGAGCAGAGGGAGGGGTTGGAATTAGCAGCTGGATTTGAACCATGGTTTTATATTTAATAAGCTGAGCAAGTTCAAATCATTTATTAAACTTTTCTGAGTCTCAATTCCTTGTCAATAAAAACCAGGATAATAATTCATAGTTGACAGGATTATCTTGACCTTTAAAGTCCATGTTTTAAAAAAAATGTCTGGCATCAAGTTTTTGGTAGCTTAATTGTACATTTTTTTTATCCCCCTTACAGTGTTCCACATGGTACATCATCAACAAAAATTATTAGAATTTCGCTCATCAAAATTCCCTAGTCTGATGAAATAGTTGAAATATCCTATGAACATACGAAATGGGTAAGAGGTAGTTTTATTTTTTATGTATTTGCCTGTTTTAGATAGATGGACTCTAGCATACACAAGATTGATGTTTCCAAAAAAAATTGGTAAATTGCAAGACTTTGGCACATGCTAAAATTTCCAGTGGTTTGGGGTTTCCCTGGAGTAGCCAGAAATGAGATATTGGTTTCAAAAGCAAACTCATGAAATATGCAGTAGTATAGATTCTAGAAACCGGGCATTTGGCAGAGCTAAGTTACAGTAATTTACCATCTTGGGGTTGGCACACAAACATGCATACAGTAATTATAATGTCAAAAACTAGAGGCTTGATATGGTTTCTATTATTCTTCACATAGCTTTCCTTCTAAAACAGAAGAGTTGCATTTGTGAATTATTTGTTTTGAATATTGACAACAACAAAGACCCTAGGGGAAGCATGTAATAGGATTTCCTAATCCTTTTTTTTTTTTTTTTTAAGATTTTACTTATCTGACGCAGAGAAGAGCGCATAAGCAGGGCAAGTGGCAGGCAGAGGGAGAGGGAGAAGCAGACTCCCCATAGAGCAGGGAGCCTGATGTGGGGCTGTATCCTAGGACCCCTAGGACCCCGTGACTGGAGCTTAAGGCAGTCACTCAATGGACTGAGCCACCCAGGCACCCCAGGATTTCCTAATCTTTTAGGAAGTTATTTCAAAGAGAATGAATTTATTATAAGGAGCTAAGCATAACAGAATTACGGTTTTTAAAAAAGTGTGAAAAGATAATCAGAGAAGTAACTCTGAATTCACAATCAATTCCCAAAGACACCTCAAACTGGGGCCTTGGTTGGCTCCTTAAAACAAAACTGGATCCTAGGCTCACCACGTAGGTACCCCCAGAAGAGCGGATTCACAAGTCTAGCTCCAACCACTGTGATGACCTCTCTTGTGTTCTGTTCTTTCCCTTTTGGGAGTTTCTAGAAATTCACAGACACTCAAACTCTGTCTACGAATCCCCAGTTAAGCACTTCTACTTTTAGAGAAATGCAACAACCCTGAGGAAAACACTTTCAAAGGTACTATTTTTTTTTTTGTAGTGTGCAAATAACTTCTTTATATGAGGCATTTGGTTGTTATAAAGGAAGAGTTGTGAATAATAGAAAAATAGCTTTTGGCAATTCTTGGTAATGTCATCTATGGTATTGATAAGATTTTGATTGGCAGTGAAGCCAATGAGTGATTTGTAATCTATATCTGGTAAAAGCAGAACTTCACTCGTAGAGTTTCTACTGAGCAGTATCATTCTGTTACGTTATTAATTCTCAAAAAAAAAAAAAAAAAAGAAAGAAAAGAAAAGGCTGGTCTTGGAGGCAAATGCAAGGCCTGATAATAGCCAGCCCGGTAATTGACATCAGCTAGATACAAAACCCCAGAGCAACACATTATAAAGATGGAATAATAAAATAAAGTTGGGAATAATGACAATGCCATCCGGCATTAATTGATGTGCAAAAGCACTCAGAGTTCTCAGGAGAAAAGAATTATTTGAATGCAAATTATTGTTATTACTACTACTTAAATTGTTGTAATAAATTCATGAAAATAAGACACCTCCTGAGCTTAATGCATATATAAAATCCAATAAAGTATTTATGAGCCTGCTGCCAGCAGTCTTATCATTTGGCATAAAAAATGGTAAACACGATGAAATTTTTTTTTTTAATTCAAGATCAAACCTATGTGGTACAATTTAGAGCCGCACAAAAAGATTATGATGATACCTGGTTTGAAAACCACGGAGACCCTCACACACTTCCATAGAAGAAAGTCGTGCATTGTTAAGGTTAGGATTTTAGAGTCATTGAGTCTCTAAGTATGGGAAGAATAGAAATACTTTGGGCAAGCACATTTTCTGGCAGAAGCCCAATTTGGTTTGAATGCCATGTACAAAACTATTCTTGCGCAGTTGTACTACTTGCCACAACTTAGGGATTTCTTAATATTTTTTTACATCAACTACGCACTTCAAGTTATCTGAAGAGAAGTGTAATGAATATATTATAAGCTCAGAAAACAGCATCTAAAAGCAACAAAGCATTCCAAAGGGAGTCAAGAAATCTCTCAGATGACTTCATAGGACTTTTAATAGATAAATAAAACTTCAGTACTTAGAAAATTTATGTTGAATAGCAAAAAAAAAAAAAATCTAGTAGAAAATGTTGCTATTAATTACCATTGTAAGATGAAATCATTAAAAATGCCTTGGCATTTAGTACTTACATTATTAATGGTTATTTTATTGGCATGTTTCAAAGTGAAATTACAGAAATGTGATTCTTCCTAACAGTCTCTATCTCTTTTATGGCTTTTATCACTTGCTATCTTTTGCACATTCATGTACAAGTCTATTTCTCCTTTTAGGCTGTAAGTTTCTGGAGGGTAGGAAGTGTGTTTGATTTATCTTTCATATCTCCATGGTACTTACTTAGCACATGATTTGCATATATATTTGGAACTCAGCAAACATTAGTTGATGGAAAAACTGGGTATCTTTGTTTCAAATACTATTATTGTCCATTAGAAGAAATGCTAAATATTTTAAAATTTGTTTTACAACTTAAGTTATTATGAATGGGGAAATAACAGAAGAAATATATACCAACATATTAATGGAAGTTGGGTTAGAATAGATAGTAGAATTATTGTCTTCATTTTTTTCTATTCCAACTTATAATATGATCACACTGTCTAATAAAAGGAATAAACAACAACAAAATGGCACTTAATGTTCTACCAGATTAGATTACTTTATTAGAATTATGGTGACTTGTCTGACGTAATAGTGACACCTCACTTTCCTTCCCCCTTCTCATAGCCCCCCAACAACTCTCCTCCCTTTTCCCATCTAGCTGATTTATGATGAACAGGAACAAGTTGGAAAGGATAGGTTTGGAAGGAGGGGAAGAGATAATGGCTTAAGCCTGAGATGTATTCATTCATTCATTCATTCATTCATTCATTCAGAAACACTGAGTGGTCTGATGATGAGAAATGCCTGGGGTCAGGGTCCAGTGGAGGAAGAAGGCAGGAACCTCAATGCCAGAGGCGTGAGCAGGATCAGTGACACTCTTGGGGCCATCAGCCCCAAACCCCAGAAGCCAAGGGGCCAAGCAACATTGCAATCCATCCAGGGAGGACGCAGAGGAAAGAGAGAGGCCAAAACATCTCTCTGCTCTTCCATGAGGCCTTTATATAAACCTGTTTCTACACCCAGAACAAGGACAGAAGCAGAAAGACTGCCAGTATTATGTTAAAAGACTGTTTAAGATGGGAAGAAACTACTTCTAAGTGTCAGGATCAAGTATTTTCTGCCATCACAGGGAAGAGGGTGTAAGAATAGGATGAGATCAATAACAGGTTTTAAAAAGGTGTGTTTTGCACATGTCTGACCAATGTTTCCTCATTTCTTATCTCTTGCACATTTCATTCATTTTTTTTCAAAAACAATTTAATGAGCACTTAACGGTTTTTGCACAGGAAAAGTATAATTAGAATAAAAGTATGGAATGTTGGGCAGCCCGGGTGGCTCAGCGGTTTAGCGCCACTTCAGCCCAGGGATTGATCCTGGAGACCCGGGATGGAGTCCCACGTCAGGCTCCATGCATGGAGCCTGCTTCTCCCTCTGCCTGTGTCTCTGCCCCGCCCCCTCTCTTTCTCAAGAATAAATAAATAAAATCTTAAAAAAAAAAAAAAAAGCATGGAGTGTCTAGCTTTAGGTGAGGTCAGAGGAGGTCAAACTACAAACTATATTTCTGAGAAACATGAAATATAAAAACTGTTATATTGCTTATCATTTAAACTAGAATTACTCTCAGGGACACAATAATCCATTGCATGCAACACAGAGAAGCTCTAAGCTAAGTCAGCCTGCAGATTTTCAGCCCGGAGAATGACCTCGGAACCTGAAAACTATGAACAGTGCCTTCTGAGCAAGTGTTGCTCAAACTCACTTCAGCAATATCAGCAAGAAGAATGTGGCTTTAAAATCACTTAGAGATAGAGTAGTTCTGCATCATGCAGAAAAAATGACATGTAGAAAAAAATGGTATTATTACAAGTCTTTAATTTTATTTCATGAGAAAGTTGCCAGTGGCACTGCATGGTTGAATTCCAATTGGGAGGGGGAGTCAGTGTTAAAATTCAGATATGGATTCAAGAACAGATGCAATTACTTTCCTTCTCTCAACAAATATTTACAAAGCAGCTACCATGTGCCAGGCACTGTTCCCAAACAGATATAGACTAGTGGGGGAATTTTTTTTTTTTAGTGGGGGAGTTTGAAAAGAAAATTTCTTTTCTCAGAAAAGTAGATATTGTGCTCATACATTGGCTAAACTTTGAGCTCAGATAAACTAATTTCTATCCCATAGTAATTCCCTGTTCTTCAGAAATGTCCACTTATACTGCACCAAAAGATATCTTTTTTTGGCCTTCCTAGCTACCATTTGAAGATGTTTCTGTTTACCAAGTTTCACTGTGCATATCGTTTTATTTCATCTTTGAAAAGAAAGAGAGAAACAGCACTACAAGTGGACACGAAATTAATTTACCTATAAGTGGGGAGGTGATACATAAAGCTTGGTGGCCTGAGAGTAGGAAGGCTTCTGAGTAAAATTTGTGGAGAGATCACTAAGAAGACATAGAAACATCTGAAGTGATAGGGGACGGATCCAAAATTTAATGAATTTATTTAAACTGCATCAAAGAAGCTGGGCCTTGCTCTTTCATTGTATAAACATATAGCCATTTTAATGGCATTATATTTAATTACACATTTTACTTGTAAACCACATTGGAACTCAAGCTAGTTGCTGATGGTTCTGGAGAAGAAAAGTTCAAGTGTAGATCACTTTCCCCATGCTATCACCAAGGAATTCAGCAGATGTGTAACTAGCAGTTTGGCTTTGGCTTTTCTTTCAGTTCAGATTGGGGGCATTTTAGTTCCCTTTAAGTCACTCAGCACTATGGTTGTGTAGCCTGAAAAGTGCAAGCACACTGATTTGGAAGAACTGGCTTACGTTGAGTGTCCCTATTTACTGCGATTCAGCCTCTCTAATCTTTTTTTTTAATTTTTTTTTATTTTATTTTATGATAGTCACAGAGAGAGAGAGAGAGAGGCAGAGCCATAGGCAGAGGGAGAAGCAGGCTCCATGCACCGGGAGCCTGATGTGGGATTCGATCCCGGGTCTCCAGGATCGCGCCCTGGGCCAAAGGCAAGCGCCAAACCACTGCGCCACCCAGGGATCCCAGCCTCTCTAATCTTTATCCATAAAGTGGGATTCTTTCCAGAAACAAGTAAATGAAATCGTATGTGGGCATGCTTTGTAAACGATAGAATATTAAATTGATGTAAGATGATTGTTTTGTAATTATATACTTTGGGAGATAATTTCATATTTAATAAGAGTGGAAATCACAAGTTAGATAAAGCATCTCATGTTATATCAAGTAGAGCTAAAATCCTACTATAAAATTATGTAAAAACAAATAGTTTCGGAATCCTATACATAAAATAAAATTACGTTTGTTAAGCTCCCTGAAGCTTGAATTGAGATAGAGTAAGGGGAAAAAATTATAGTTCAAGACACAAATGATCAGTTCTTCAGGGGAGAAGAAAGTTCCCTGTCAATCTTGAATAGCGAGCAGGTTTTAAAACTAGGTAAACTTAGCATAATAATAAAACTTCAAATCATGTCGAAACCATGCTGATGTTATATGCAAATGCCCAGGTCCAGCATTGAAATGATGGTAACACGCATAGATGACTAAGAGCTCAAGTAACGTCTCAGTCTTGCAACATCTTTTCAGTATTGTAGGATTTTTTTTTTGAACTTGAAATAATACACAGTTCTATCAAACTGAACATTTACATTTTGAGATGTCTGTATGATACTGATATTTATTTGTATGTTTTATTGATGTGTAGGTATTAAATTTTAGTAGAAGGAAGAACAATGAGAGAATCGAGCCCACTGATGGCCTACAGTTGAGTAAACTGTCATTTGCTAAAAAATACTGTTAATTTGGGAACACCATTTCTGAAGGTTAATTTCTTCTATAGCCATGTGTAACACAGCAATGTGGACCCCTGTGAGTGCAATCCAGTGCCACATGGATATTTATATCCTTGCCCAAACCGGAAGTCTAGAGTACCTGATGTATACAGCGTATTGCTCTTATGATAATTTGCATTGTCTGCTCAGTGTGTTTTTCTTATGGCTCTTGCCAGCTAAGTTTGGGGGATTTCACTTAGTCACTGCTCTGTCAAGTCAATTCTGTCCTTCTGCTTCCGTGCAGTGTAACAAAACGACATCCAGAGCTTATCCAGATGAGCAGAGAGCAACCGAATTGCCTTCTGCTCCTTTGTTGAAGAGGAGAGAAAATTCTTCAACCCGTAAGTGCTGAGAGAGCATCATACTATTCTTTATGGTAGATTAATTTCAGCACCACGAGTTCCTAGGAGTGCAGAGTCCAGGGCAAATCATACTTTTGTATAAAGGTCAAGTCAAGTTCAAAGGACGAGCTCTTGAGGGGAACCGGAAGCCTCCAAATACCCAACTGAAATAGAGGCTGTGCAAATGGGGCCTGCAGCCCCTGGGAACTTGCCTAGGTGACTGGGAAGAGAATGGTTGTGGGCTCATTTTAAGCCACTTCTTTCCTCCCTGAGGCTACTTCTCAGGGTCGTTCCTGACCACAAAATTTAGGACAGAGAATCACAATCACCCCAATACTTTGATGTCATAGGGACCGCCCTAGACCAGGATCAGCTTCGTGGGCATGCAAAGGGCCTCAGGCTTACGAAAGCCCTGCATTTGGTTCAATGCTCTACTTTCTTGGTCTTAAAATTCTTTATACTCACTGAACAAGGTGCTTCACTTATTTATGCACGTATAGACCTTGTGAACAAAGTCATGAAGCATTTTTAACACAAGGAAACCAACAGTGCCTCATCTTATTGCACTTTTACCAGTGATATTAAATGAGTCAAAGGAATTTAGGGCTGGAAACAATTAGGCTGAGATTAAAATGAGCCCAATTTTTAATAGAAATTAAATTTTAAGTGCACTGTGTTATTGCACTTCAGGGGTCCTTTTTTTTTTTTTTTTTTTTTTTTTTTGATATCTATGGTTTCTTCTTTCTGCCTCACTGACCAGAGTATTTTGAGAATAGCAAAATGTGGTTTGCTAGAATTTCAAACCAAACATACAGAGTAACTACATAGAGGTTACTATAGGGTTTTTGATATTTTGTTGTTGTTCAAGTGAGAACACCTGGGTGCAAACCAAGGTTTTGGATAATAGTGTATCTGTTCTACTGAGGAGGGCTGGTGCCAGGCCTACACACAAGTGTGAAGATGGTGAGGCTCACCTCTGGACCTCCTCTCTCAACATCCCTTTAGCTTGTTCTGTTTGTACTCCTTTCTGTTCATCCCCAAAATGGTTAGATTTCTGGAAAACCTGCATGTAAATTCTTCTGCTCCCCCTGCCAACACGATCTGACCCAAAAAGCGACATCCCATTTCTATGTGGTTTGTTCTCAGTTGACTTCCATGGTTAGAAAGCTATCTGATAAATAACCGCTGTGAAATTATTTAGCTGGCACTGACCTAAGGTGTGGATTCTCCTTAGGGTGCTTTGTGCTTTAATATCTGCAGGCCTTTGGTTGTACCTCGCAGGGAGCTGCCGTTGTGTCTGCTTGTGTAATAGCTGCCACGACGGCCACGTGTGGCTGGGAGGACAAGCCCTGCAACTATTGCTTTAGTTCAGGCTGAACCTGATGAGCTCAGTAGCTCATCCAGACTAATGATTCAGACCTTCCCACCCTGTCCCACTTACAGCAGATGCTAATGTACAGAAAGATGATGTACTTGACATAACCCCCATGCTCCTTCCCCAGCCTTCTTGCTGACTTTGCTTCCTAGGTCACTGAGAAAATAGAAGTAATTACCAGAGAACTTTCACAAGCTCCCAGGGCAGCTCTCCTTTGCCAGCAGCTGCCCTCCCACGTACTTTCTGGCTGCGCTCCTTCCTAATGATTGATTATCCATGTTCGGGTTTGAAGTCACTGGATCCCATCATCACTTCCCTGCTCAATGTCACCCCTCCAGCAATTCACCTCTCTCTTCTGGATCATTCCCATCAACGTGCACATATGCCATTCTTTGTTTTATCTTCCAAACAATAGGAAAAAGAACACATCCTCTCTCTTGCCCCCACTCCCTGCCCAGGCTCTTGTTCATTTCTATTTTCCCTTCACATCAAAACTCCTTGAAAAGCTTCCTTATACTTGTCTTTCCAACGTCTTGCCTTTCATTTCCCCTCAACCTACTTTGGTCAAGTGTTTGTTCCTAATCACGCCATGAAAACTGTTCCTGTCATGTTCACCAGTGACCTCCATGCTGCTCAACCCCATGGTGAATTCTCAGACTTCACATCACCTGACCTGTCAGCCACATTTGAGACAGTTCGTTGCTCACTTCCCCTTGAACACTTTCGTCACCTGGCTTCTAGGACCTGGCGCTCCTGATTTTCTTCCTACCTCACTAGCTGCTCCTTCTCTTTCCTTTGCTGACTCTTCCCCATCTCCCCGTCCTCTTAACAATGGAATCCTCCAAGGGAAGTTCCTCCAACAATTTTTCTTCTAAATCTACACTTACTGCCTTGGCCATCTCATCTAGCCCCATGGCTTTAAATATCACCTATAGGTGACATACTCTCAAATCTATCTATAGCCCAGACCTTTCTCTTGAACTCTGGACTCATCCAACTGTTTATTCTACTTCAGTGTCTAGTAGGCATCTCATGCTTACTCCTGATAGGTCCATTCTTGATCTTCCTTCTCCCTCAATCTATTCTCACTAGGCTGGCCAATGTGATTCTATCAAATCTATGGAATAGGGTGGATCACATCACCCTTTTATTTAAAACTCCCTAATGGCTTCTGGTCACTCTCAGAATAAAAGTCAAAGTCCTTACCATGCCTTATTACACTCCACCCAGTCAGCCCCAAATCCTCTTTGCCTTCTTTCCCTAGCACTCATTCTGCTGTGGCCACACTGCCTTCTAGCAGTGTGCCTAAAGGCCTTCCCATTTGCTCTTCTGTTTCCCCAGATAGCTCATTCCCCGGATGTCTGCACGGATTGTTCCTTTGCTTCCTTCAGATCTCTGTTCAAACATTACCTTCTCATTCAGGCCTTCTTTGACCATCCTATTAAAATTACAATGCTCCTTCCTACCCACCTTCCCTAATTTCTCTCTCTGTGACACTCTAGCTCCAGGTTTTTCTGTTTTATTTCATGATCTCTCTCTCTCACCCCAGAATCTAAGTTCTGTGAGGGATGGAATCTGTTACCTGATGTATCACGAGTGGTCAGGACAGCACCTGGAGCCATAGTAGGTGCTCAATACATATTTGTTAAAAGCATGATGATTTATCTTTCTACCAAAGAACATGGCCTGCACATCCTCTCCAGAAAACCAGTTTTCCGAAGATAGGGATCAGATTAGGGATCTGTTAGTTCTTCTTTACAGTGTTGAAGGGACTGCTGTAAGGTACACTGCTGTGTTTGTGTGACAGGTAGAGCATTTGCTACGAGCCCTCCCTGTTCAGTCCGACCATTCACACTTGCCCTTTCGGCTAACCATGTGAAACTGAAATACCATGCAACGCTTTTACTGTTTGTTCCCAGGTATTCTTTTTACTCTGTAATAGTATGTATTTTTGCCTTCCACAAAATGCCTCTTTTTAAGTATGTTATTGTAAAGATTAAGCTGGTAAGTTATTTGTTGCAATAAAATAGCCTTCAAGATGGACATATTATCATATCTTGTATTTATTCTACTTTCTACTCATATTAAATAACTTCACATTTAAAATAAATAATTGCTGCCCACCATAATAATACACTTTGCTTTCATCAGAGGTCATAGTAAAAAGTGACTTTGGGAAACACTGACGGGGGACAGTCACAACCCACTCTCATGCTGAGAGTACTTTCTGGCTGCTTCTTGAGGAGCAATGCCTAACTCAACAGGGCATGACATCAGATTTGAATAAATCTGAGGAAATATCAAAATTTCATTCTCCCAGTTCTGACACAGAAAAGGACAAACTGCCTGTAGTTATTCATTCTCCCCCCACCATTTATTCCAATAAGAAATACAGAGAAATTTGTAAACTTTATTCACGACGCAGAAGTTGAGATGAATAAAACAGCTGGCGGTGGCATCTTGTCTCTGAGTTTGATTTATAAAAATACTAGTGAGCACAATTTTCTGCATTTCCTTTGGGGAATGATGAAGACAGTCTTTTTTATAATTATAAAACTTCAGACTTTGATGTCATTTATCACAGTACCGTCTGGAATTCCGGAAATGTTCGGTCAGGGGTGACTTGGGTATTTTTGGACTTGACATTTGATAGAAGTTGGGTAACCGAATATCATAGTGGTATGTTTTTCCTGTATATACCCTGTCATTCAAGGCATAGAGTTTATCTGCAATGTCACTGCCAATTAAAACTGAGAACAGGCGGGAGATGTAACGATGTTGGGCGAAGAGCAAATATAATTTCTTTCTCCTCCAAGACACATATCGACAATCAGTTTCTGCTGTGAGGGTTACCTAAAAAAAAAAAATGTAAGGGCACAAAAAACAAAGATTAGGAAGCAAGAAAAGTTCTGCCTCTCTCTTTTTTTTTTTTTTTGCCCCAGTTTTAAATGAATTTTACTTGCTGCTTTTTTTAGATTAAAAAAGCTCACCTACTCACAATATATTATAAAAATGGAGGGAAATTATAAAATATATTGCTATATATATAATTTATAACATGAACAATCACAATGTTGTACCCAAACTTATCTCTTTTCAAAATCTGGGTATCTATATTTTGCCTTTTACAGAAGTGAGAGCCACTTGATACTAAAAAATAATAAAGTTGGCTAATGCCAGAAGTATTTTTCCAAGTTAGTCCCCAAGACTGCAGACATTTAGCTCTACTCATTTCTGTAGCACAAAACAGAATTTATTTACCTATTCTGCATATGTATATGAATTTGTATTTGTAACAAATACACAAGTGTATGTTACATGTATTAATCGTAGGAAAACAATACACCATAATAGATGGAATCCACTGAAATGATTATCTTTTGAATTTACCAACATAGCAGCAGAGTAGTGACAGTTTAGCATTTTTTTTTTGCTAGAAAACAACTAAAATCTATCAGCATTTAAAATTTTAAGGGGACACCTAGGTGAATCAGTGGTTGAGCGTTTGCCTTTGGCTTGGGTCATGGTACCAGGGTCCTGGGATTGAGTCCTGCATCAGGCTACCTGCAGGGAGCCTGCTTCTCCCTCTGCCTGTGTCTCTGCCTCTCTGTGTCTCTCAGGAATAAATAAATAAAATCTTTTTAAAAAATTAAATCTTAAGAATCACTCATTTTGTAATAAGGGTGGACTTTTATTTTTTAATCTTTAAAAAGATTTTATGTATTTATTTGACACAGAGAGAGAGAGAGGGAGAGGGCACAAGCAGGAGGAGCAGCAGAGGGAGAGGGAAAAGCAGGCTCCCCATGGGGAGCCCGATGCCATGCCACCCTCAATCCCAGGAGCCCGGAATCACAACGTGAGCTAAAGGCAGATGCTCAACCACTGAGCCACCCAGGTGCCCTAAGGACAGGCTTTGAAATTCTTGGTGTTTAGATTTCTAAACGGTGGCAGTGACAGTGTTGTTTACATTCAAATCTCAATGAATTCCATTTTAATCTCCCTATATACAGCTAACCCAAGGAAAATCTAAGAATTTCTATCATGGACTCCCTATAGGTCATATATGATGCCCATGCCTTTTCTTGTCGCTGGACCTACCCAGTGACAGTCATCAGCAAGAGTCAAACAGAACTGGGAAGTCACGCATGCAGCAAAGTACAATCTAAAGTGAAATAAATAATAGTGAAAGGGAATAAAAGGGAAAGGAGAAAAAATGAATGGGAAATATCAGAAATAACAGAACATGGAAGACTCCTAACTCTGGGAAACGAACTAGGGGTGGTGGGAGGGGAGGAGGGCGGGGGGTGGGGGTGACTGGGTGACGGGCACTGAGGGGGGCACTTGATGGGATGAGCACTGGGTGTTATTCTGTATGTTGGTGAATTGAACACCGATAACAAATAAATTTATTATTAAAAAAATAAAGTAAAATAGGAGTTACTGCTCTGCCGTCTGCTGTTTTGTTTTGTTCGTCTGTGTTTAAACAAAGGTGTATGGGGAAGAGGCAGTTGTCACTCTGAAGTCTAGTTATCCCTTACCTGAAAAATGCCCTCCTCCGTGGGTCTCAGGGAGTCCCATTCAGGAGAATCCAGGAACTGGAAGGGGAAAATGTAATGCAGAAATTCGCCGTCAACTGTCACTCTGATCCTACCCAAATACAAAGAACATCATTTATGAGAGGAGGAGAAGGCAAGCACATAGCTGGGGGGCACGGGGGAGGGAGCAGGACTTCCAATCTCTGATGGACTTCATGGCTTTTAAAATTTTGTAGGATAAAATATTGAATTCATACGTTACAGTTTACAGTAAGTGACAAAATCTCCTGTAAGATTCATGTACTGATGTTCCTCACACAGTTAGGATTCTGGAATATTGGGTGAAGTTCATCAGACAATGCATCAGGGTATACATTGATGATATGTGCCCATTTGTGTGTATATATTATATTCCAAGAAAAAGTTTCATTGCACTCAGATTTTAAATTAAGTAGGAAAACACTGAAGAACATAAAGGAGTACTGCTGTAAATACCCTGTAAACCAAACAGTTAAGCTTTTTAAAGGCATGAATAATCACATTATTGTTTCCTCCCCCCAAACTTTCTGTTTTCAAAGTTTATATATATATACAGCTATAAATATAAAAAATATATATGGTGCCCTCCCTGCTTCTAGCAGGTGGGCAATTCTAGCATTTACTGAAAAAAAAATCATTATAAAACCTAAATGTTCTGTATTACTTAAAGGAATGCCCCCATCAGAGTCTATTTAAAGTACTCTGCATGCCAACATAAGTCTTCTATTAATTCAAGCTGGCATCGTCCTCTTCTTGACTCTCAGTGATTAGCCTGGAAACAAATCCAGACAAACCCACTTGTACATTTGATTTCTAAGAAGAAATATTAAGGCTCAAGATTATATCCTGCTTCAAGTAAATAACAGCATGTACTCTAAAGGTCTATGTCCATGACTCACGTGTGTGTCAAGGAGTTTCTCATGCCCAGTGCTAAAAACTGCCCAGACCTATGCTATGCCGAGATGGCAAAGTGTAACAGAAAGAAACTCCAGCTAGTAGCTAACATAGAGGAAATGACTAATATAGAGCAAGCGCCAAGAGTACAAACCTTCCCGAAACAAGCAGGGAGAGTTTATCAATGGAGGTTTTCCCCTGCATGGCATAACAGTGTTCCTTCTCCAAAGTAACCACTTCAGAGCTCAGAGCAATTGTTCTGAAGACGGGCAAAGAGGTCCCCAGCGGCTGAAAAAGGGAGCTGTACAGTAGCTGGAATTCTCGAGAAAAAGTGATGCTGCGAACTTGATACGCAATGTGAACAAATTGCATGAAGCAGATGACAAACAGGACAAAATTCCAGGAAAATATGTCGGCTGCACAGACATCTACCCAAGCCCAGACAGCAGAGCAGAGAAAACCCAACCCCAGCAAACTGAAGACGTAAAGGAGCCCGAAGAAGCCACTGCCACCCATGAAACCTACTACAAATAAAATACTGGCAAGATGGTAAATGGCTCCTTCGGCCTCTTGCTTCCAGGTGGTGCAGACTGGGTGTTCATCGATTAGGTTCTTCCATAAACTTGAATTTCTTTCCATGGCTGTGCTCCTGTCTGGCTCACTTTTCAGTTGACACGAGAGGATCCTGAAGCAAGTAATTAAGTCCTTTGCTTTTCCATCATCAGCGTCTGGCCATGTCTTTATAAAACCAGAGAAGGCCTAGATGCTGGCGTCGTAGCGATTAAGGGTTTTGTGTGTATGGATCTCGAAAAGCTAAACATCCCATGCTAGCTTCTTTAAGTTCATTTGGGCTGCTGATTGAGATCTAGTCCACAAATATTTTGTGGTTTCCTGGACAAGAAAAAGAGAAGGATCTAATTAAACAAGCACACTTGAGAGGTATATTTAAAGGAGTCACCAGCATTATTAATATTCAAGCTGATAGACTGTTTTCTATGAAGTTAGGCTATTTTAAGCATGGGTCAAGTGTTAAGTTTCTAGGATGGAAAATGTGTATTCTCAGGGTTATGCTTAATAATTAATAATGATAATAAATTATTCACCAAAATTTTAGTATTTGAGGGAATTAGCTACCTACATATTCATCTAGAAAGTTAGGTGCCATAATCAACTGGTCTTCGCAATAAGAGCTCGGTGTGCCTCAGAATCACTTGGGGCAGTGACTAAAAATGCAGATTCACAGGCTGTGTGTAGGCATACTGAGTCAGAACCACCGAGGGTGAGGCCTATGTGTTGGTATTTTGACCATCCGCCCCGCCCCTCCCCGCACCCCCAAATGATTTTGATGCATCCATCCATGGCCTTTCATGGCCCACCCTCTGAGAGAGATGTTTGACAATGTTATTCACTCTCTACAGATGAGGAATTCGAGGCTTAAAGAGACCAATTAGTTTATCCCAGGTCACACAGTGGGCGGGGCGGATCACAACTTTGGCCTGGATCCTGGGTCCAATCACCTGGCCTCTCATGAAAGGTATTGTAAATTAGGCGCTGTAAGGAGCCCTGATAAAACAATAAACATAAACACATAATTAGGAGTCAGATTTTAAGAGCACATGGGAGACTGTGAATATGCTTAGTGAGTTAGATCAAAACTATTTGAGAAATGTCAATTCAGATCTACTTCACCGTATTGGAGGCTAGTTCAGGTTTAAAGTCTGCAGCCATCTAACTAAATAAATAATATTAAAATTCCTGCCACTTACGCATTTATTTACCAGATGGTCAAAAAATGTTACCAACTTGTTCCTCTGCACATATATTCTCTACCCTTTGAGCCATATGGTAAAAATGCTAATGTGTGATCTGAGTCAGGAGCGATTTAACCAGGATGATAGAACGGTAGGATGTGTATCATTTACCGCCAGGTTTCTCAACAATAAATAGTTCCGATGTGAAGCAGTCATTAGATTGAATTTTTAAACCATGACAACCTTCAGAAGCCTTGAACTTAAGGGCTATATTTAGTGTTTTTATTTTTGAGATGGATTATTTCCAGAACACCTGTTAATAAAATATCGGATATCACAGATCTTGTCTCATAGGAAAAAAAAAATACACACAGAGAGGTGAAAATGACTTAGCTGAAGTAAAAAGAGGGAACAGTATAATCACCAACAGAATTAGAAATGGGAATAAGGCGCTGCTACTGTTGGAGCTCTTGGTTTTTCACCTTGGATAGTGATTCTTTTCTCCGCAAGTAATGACTTTAAGAATGTCACCAGGTGAATCATTAAAAAACAAAACAAAACAAAAAAACTCAGATCTACAACTTATATTGTTATTTGTACTTCAGCGACTTTCACATGTACGTGAAACATCCCGTTTAAAACATCCTCCTAATTCCAGCCTCCCCCCATCACTCTGTGAGATGATGAGATTCCGGGCAGACCAGCTCCTTGAACGTGTTCAATTTCTCCTCTTTAAACACAACACAAAATTATCCACTACTGGATACTCACAATAAAGAAAAAAAATTTTTTTTTAGTACAATGAATAAGTAGTGAGAACTGCAGAACTCCAGGCTGCAAATGTCAGTCTCCCTGCTGTTTTACTTTTAAAACTAGGGTATTTTAAATGAATCAGTTCCTCAGGATACCCAACATAGCCACCAAAGCTGATATTAAAAAGCACTGCGGGCAGAGCTCTGAACTTTGGTTTGAACTCCCTTAAAAATTCATAATCCCCAACAAAATGTTAAAATGATGCTGACAGAGAAAGGCCATGTAAAACCTTTGCGGCCATGCAGAAGGGAGCGTATGGGAATCTCGTCCCCTGAAGATCCTGACTTGGGGGACAGACTGGGCCACCTGCATTCCAGGAGTGTGACCCACTGCCATCCCAAGAAGAACTGTGCTTCCGGCCCTCACCAGCCGGCTTCTGTTTCAAGAAGCTGCAACCAAATCATCCTCCCCTCCTTGATACTGTATCACTCAGCCCAGCAGCACAGAGTGCTGACTTGCCCTGATTAAATTACTCCACACCCAGCCTTTCTCCACTTGGTGTGTTTTTATTCAGTCACCAAAACAGATGTATTTTATTAGAAGAGAGAACTGACAGGGGCAGGTGACGGGCATGAGTGTTCCCCTGACATGTGCCAGCAGCACTATATGGCTGAACATGATTCATCCACCAGCTGCCTGCTTGAAAGGCCTGTGGGCCTTAAGTCATGTTTGTGAGTAAATAAATGTGCAATGTCTAAGTGGCACAGTGGATCTCTCGGGCAATAAAGCCCCATCTTCCCTGCAAAAGAAATGGGCACACGGAGCTACAAATGATGGAAACATTAAGTGCAAATAAACACATGAGTTCCAAGCTTCCCCCTTTTTATAATAAGACCCTGAGCTATAAAGGAATAGGGGCATTTAAAGGTGTAGCCCCGGTGGCCCAGCGGTTTATTTATTTATTTTTATTTTTTTAATTTTAATTTTTTAATTTTTTGTTTTTTATTTTTTTGGCCCAGCGGTTTAGCGCTGCCTTCAGCCCGGGGCATGATCCTAGAGACCCGGGATCAAGTCCCACATCAGTTTCCCTACATGGAACCTGCTTCTCCCTCTGCCTCTCTCTCTCTGTCTGTCATGAATAAATAAATAAAATCTTAAAAAAAAAAAATAAAGGAAGGTGCAAGGATGCTCTGTGAAACGTGATGGAGACCTGGTTCCAACGGATCAAGACGGCCAATCGGTTCACACTCGTTATCTCACGGCATCACACTTGGTGCCACGAGGGAAGCAGATGCTAACCCATCATGCCCTGCTCACAGATGGCAAAGCAGGGCCCGGGACTGGCTAAGCAACCAGCTTCAGGTAGGAGAGGCAGAGAGGCACGGCTGCAAGGTGGAAGGCCTCTCCTCTTTCAGGGCCTTGCCCTGGCCAGCAGGCAGTGCCACCTGGCAAGGCTGTGACTTGATAGCAGCATGTTGGGGGACCTGGGGCATTGTCAGGCCTGGTTTGCTGGGCAAATAATAATCCTAACACTGAACATGTAAGACCCACCACACCCGCGTGTGCTGCTCAATCCACAATGCTTACCGTACAGCCGGGGCGGGGGGGGGGGCAGACACAGAAAAGCCACTAGTGAAATAATTTGCTGTATTATTACCATTACTCAACACCGACTGACTTCCTCTCCAGGCCTCCGAGATTCCCCAGGGGCAAAGGCAAATGTTTTCGTATTTCTGGCACTCAGTGAATGCTGACTGAAGGCCCTGGTATCCAGGTGCAGGCATCAGGCCTTCTCCACGCCTACTCTCTATCCGACTTAATGGATATTCTAGCATCTTCGGTCACCCAGGGGACCAGAAGTAGGGAAAATCCCAACATCCAGGACAGTTAGGTACAAAACCGCGACCAGGGGGGAACCCTACTTATTTAAATGTCTGGCACGGCTCCCAATTCGTAGGGGAATCCTTTCGTCTTCATACAAATTGGGTTCCCTAAGAGCAGCTGAGTTTTAATCTGGTTAAAAACAACAACTCTCGTAGCTTGTGGTGTGGCGGGAGTTTTGGTTGCTAGGCAACCCAGAAGATAAAAATTCCATCAATATTCTCCTCATTAATTGGAAGAGGTCCTGGCTTTGGCATGCGTTCCATATGCAAAACAATCATTTGCCTAATGATGGTTTTCTCTACGTGTCCTCAAGGAGGTACACTTGCTCAGGACCTCAGTGCCAGACATACTCAAAAAGCATCTCACGTCATCTTCGCAGGGACCCCACGGGGAAGGTACGAGATCTCCATCTTACAGATGAGAAAATTGAAACTCAGAGAGGGGAAGTAAATTGTTCCAGGCCACACTGCTAATATTGGGATTAAATTCCACCCGGTTTTGCCTGATTCTGAAGCTTTAGAGCCTAAACCACATTTATTATTCTGCTTCAGCGGTACCAGGATTTAGAAAATGTAGGCAGCGGTTTCCTTTTGGCTACTTAGATGGACTCAGGCATGTGTATTCATCAGTAAAGCAGAGGTAATTACCACCTGTTCTGTCCACTTTTCTAAAGGGGGGGCTGCTAGAAGATTCAAATGAGAAAATCTATATCACATCTTCTTGGCAGACTTTAAAATAACACAGAGATGTGCTTGTTGCTTGGATGTTACAGAGCTGAGCCTCTTGGAGAATTAAGTTTTTAAAAGCTTCCTTTCACGCAGCAGATTACAACCAAAGACAGAAATACAAATGTTCCTTTTGGTGGCTACCCAATTTAAAATGTTAAATTCGAAATTTACTCATTCCTACAGGGGCGATCTCTGTGTCCTGACCTGCGATGGCTGGGAGGGGGAGGCAAACCCATCACCAAGCCACCCCTGAGTCTTTACTTTCCAATGGCCAGTCTCTGGAAGACAACAATGATCTTCTACTTCAGATCAGTGTTTAGTGCTTCCCAGCAGGTATCCTCAAATCACTTAGACCAGAATCACCCAGGAGGCTTCCCTGGCCCCACCCCAGAATTACAGGAAAGGACCCGGGACGATGCCTTTTTAATAAGCTCCCAATTGATTCTAAGGCACACCAAAGTTTGAGGGCCATTATTTTATGTTGTTCCTGAATGGTTTCTGAGTTATCCTTGTTTGTTTGCAGGATCTAAGCTTTGTTGACTCCTGGCTGACCGCTGGCTGTCCCTCTATGCTGATCACTGTGTGTGCTTCTGACCCCTCAGTCTGCCCAGGGCTGGTGTCCACGCTCCACTCTGTGTCTAGTCAGTTCAGTTCAGCCTATTGCTTAGAAGAAGGGTTCTAGTCTTAGCTGTGCCTCTAGATAGTGTGATCTTTAATCTTACTAGGCCTGTTTCCTTATTGGTAAAATGAAAGTGTTGGACAAAATAATGTGAGGTCCCTTTTGGCTCTAAAATGACATGACTCTGTGTGATAAGGAATAGAAGAGTTTTCCTAGCATGGGCTAAAATATAGAGCTGAGTGGCGGAACTGAATTAGGACTGCAGGTCTTAACACCAGGTCCATGAAGGGCAGGGTGGGGGGGTGGGGGCGGCCCACTCTGGAGATTGCTTCCTTAATTACTTACAGCCCATGGTTGGGGCCCAGACACTGGCATTTTCTGATGTGCAACCAGGGCTAAGAACTATTGGCGGGGGGGGGGGGGGGGGGGGCGGGGAGGCTGAGAGACAGCAGAACAGTCTGTAGGGTGAAGGATCAGATTTTAGTTCTTATTTTGAAGGAGCTGGAAAGGCACATTCTCGCCTTATGTGTTCTCATTCCTGTGCTTTGCTCAGGTGAGGAGGCATTTTCCTTCCTTACCACTCATCATTCCAAGAGGGCTCAAGGCTTGTGGATGTTTTGCAGCAGCCTTTCCTTTTAACAGGGTGGCCTGAAATGCACCTTCTAACTCTGAATTTTTATGGCCTTTATTATCTTTCAATATGTTATATTGGCCACTTAAGGAAACATATATGTATACACACACATATATATTTTTAAAGAATCGTATTTCTCTTTTAGTTTAAGTAATTTTCCAAAAGAAATGAATGTAGTATTTTAAAATGTCAGCTTTACTGGTTGGTTATTGTGTGTGTATGTATATATATATATATATATATATATATATATATATGGAAATATTTATGAAATTCCCCTCTGTCTAGAACACAGTGGGTCTTCAATAAATGTTCAATGACTGATAAGGATAACGTTGCTCGGGTATAAAAGCAATATTCAGAATAGTTTGGAACAAGTGGGAAGCCCAAGTGAGATCTAGCCAATACCTGGATCAAGGATTTAGACATTGGACCAGAGAGAAAGGGAAGCATATATTATACTACGAGGAAGAAGTGAAAGGAAGAAGTGCCTCTACTGAGACAGGGGAACAAAGAAGAGTTGAAGACCCTCGGCCATTGTAAGAGATCCCAAAGTTCAGGAAGAAATCAGAGAAAGGGGAACACAGTTTTATCCTCAATCAAACTAATAGTCTTAATCTAGCAACAGTTCACAGCAAAAGATAAGGGGCAGGACAGTGGAAACTCTAAGAGTTACTGTTACACAGGACAATCCTGAAGAAAGACCGGGGTTGGCAAGATTCGCTACCAAATGAGTGCAGAGAGAATTAGAGTTGAAATCCGAAATGCCCACGATCAGAGGCCTCGGATAGAACTCCAGAGTTGTGCTGTCCAACAGGGCAGCCATTAGCCACCTGTGGCTGGTCTGAATTGAGGTGTGTTGTACACATGAACTTCAAAGCTTTAGTACAAAGATAAAGACTGCATCATTAATAACATTAACAGTGATTCTATGTTGAAATAATGTTTTAGAAGTATCGGGTCAAAGACAACATTAAAGTTAATTTTGCCCATGTCTTATTTTTTAATGTTGCTACTAGAAAATTTAAAATTACACATGTGGCTTGCATTATATTTCTCTTGGACAGTGTTGGTCTAGAGCCTCTCAAGTAACAGAGAGAGAAAATGAAAAAGACTTGGCACGACACTGTGCAAACAGCACATATGTATAATGTATAAGTGTATAAATGTGGAAAAATTATCTAAGATTAAGAACAGAGTTGATATAAATGTAAATTATATTGGCTACAATATTCATATGCTACAGTCATCAGATGTTATCCATAGCATAGATGTCGCCATCTGGTTTCTGCCTACATAGGTGGCCAACCCTACAATAGCTCTTGGCCTCTTTATCCTACCAAGGAAGTCACTACTTTTAACTTTTGCATTAGGAGAATTATGCTTTCGCAAGGAATTCTATCACATTGTTTCATTTTCGCGTTTCATCTTCTGATGATACCTCATGGAATACATTAGAAATCCCAGACAAATAATCTCATGCATTTTGTGGTGGAGATTGAATTGTGGCCTTCTGGGTTCCAGAGGGTCCATAGCAGCCTTTGTTTTCATGTAACATATGAGTTTCTTCATGCACCACGAGGCTTCTGGGCTGGAGTATGCCTTTGACCATACCACTGAGAGCTTGGCTTCTCTTCAGACTTGAGAAAATTAGAGAACATGCCAACATCCCACGCTGGACTTCTCTGACTCTCATGTCTTAGCTAAAGTCCATTTCATTACCTCCAACTGTGTCTGATCTCTCACTTTACCACATAGGCAGGATTGTAAGATGGGCTCCAAGATTCCTGTCTCATTGATGCACACATGCTATAATTCTCTCCTTGAGTATGGCAGAGCCCCTGAGTGGGATGGGACAGATGCTTTCTTGATTAGGTAACATTCTGTGGCAAACGGTGCTGGACTAATCACCTGTGATTATGAAGTTATTAAGATTGTAGGACTGGAGAGGGATTGAAAATTAGAGAGTCATGTTCCTACTTGAATGGAAGAAAGCAAACACCATTTTGTGAACTGCTTTTGGGGGCCACAAGCTGGCAGTCACTTGAGCCGAAAGAAGTCCCCAACTAACAGTTACCAAGGTGATGGGAATGTCAGTCCTACAACCACAAGGAACTGAAATCTGCCAACCACCTAAAGAGCTTGGAAGAGGACCCTGGGCTCCAGATGAGGAGTGCAATGTAGCTGACACCTGGATTGCAGTCTTCCAATGCCCAGAGGATCCAGTTCAGCCATGTCTGGACTCTTAACCCACAAAACTATGTGATAATGGATTTATGATGTCTTCAGCCACTGGTTTGTGGTACTTTGTCACAAAGCAATAGAAAACCAATACACACAGTTATGAGTACTTCCTGTACATAGGCTTTTCATTAATCTAATAATCTATATTTTATGATGGAGTTGGAATACAGCTCTATGGAGCAGAAGACACTCAATTCTTGCTAGATTTAAATCAGGAAAATCAGATAAGAACAGTAATACTTTTGAAGAACAGTATCTAGAAAGCAAGACACTAAGCGAGGCCCTGAGAATTACATGTAAATTCACTCTGGTTCCCAGCAACACGTTATAGGTTCTCCTTCAATGGAGTCAGATAGCCCCAACACTGTTAAGCATTTGGACACATGAGCAATTTCCAGAATAATTATGTCATTCATATGAAATCTCTAAAATTCCTGGAATACCAAGTTTCCTTGGGTGACTTCCAGCTTGTAAAATTGAGCCATATGTACGGGGCAAATACTTGATTTCTCAGACACATTTAGAGATTAACACTCAAAAGACAGACTACAGAAACTCAAATAGCTCTGTAATTCTTCTAACTATGTGACTCCAACCAAGTTCAGGTTGCGTTTAGCCATAAAGAATTAATGCAATATTTAGTTGCCATCTCCTTGAACCTCATTTACAACTATTACTACTACTACCACCACCACAGCTACCAACATCTAACATTTACTGAGCACTTACCGTGTGCCAGGCATGTTTCTAAGACTCATAAAATATTATGTTATTTAATCTTCACAACTTTTCGAAATATATAGTTCTATTGTTCCCATTCTGCAGAGGAGAAAACTGAGGCACAGGGAAGTTAATTAGGCAGCTTAAGGATACAGAAAGCTCAGCTTCACTCCCAGGCAGACAGATACAAATAAAGACACACTGCTCCATGTACAGTTTGAATCTAAATATCTGGACTTACTAGAACAAATCAACAACATTCTTGTTTTCTCCCTTCAGTTCTAGAGTCAATGAATTTAAATGTCTTCTTAAGAAATTACAATCTTTTGAGCAATACAGGGATAGGAAGGTGGGTCCCACGCTGAATCACTCAGTGTCCTAAAATTCTTAATTTGAAGAAACTCAGTGAACCTCTTCTTCTCAAGCGATGCCATTTGATTGCTTTTAATAAGAACCATGCTCTGCTTTAGGTTCTTCTGACTTCTCCTTAACCTGGAAATGGTTAAAGGCACAAGCAGGCCATTCACTTTTGAGCAGCTGCTATCACGTCATGCAGTAAGTTCACCAGAGATTCATGATGAAAACTGCAAGACAAGCCGGACCCACAGTCTTCTCTTGACACCTTCATTTCCTTTCCCTCCAAGTGACCTATATGCAGCAAATGAACTCACTTTTCTATGTGTATTTAGTTCAGGTTCTCGTGTTCCTTCCTGACCAACATGCCTAACAAGCTCTTGTGGTCTAGCTAAATGGCTAGTCTTTTCTTTTTCATTTTTTCTGGCTAAATAACCAGGTGGACCACACACCAGGGTCAGTGATGTCTGAAACCACCAAACCAACTATTACTGGTGCTAAAAGGAGCACTTCTTCAGGGTCCTGGGATTTCCTGTCAAGGTGTTTGCACAGAGATAGGAGCTTTCTCTTTGATTGTGGGAGATTGTTTACTGTTTGGTCCTCAATCTACATGCTCTACAGTCTTTCCGTTTCTTCTTTTTTCTTTCAGCCTCGTTTTTATTGGCTCTGTAATACTTGAAGTTATTCCAGCCATAGATATTTCCTTTTATTTTTGCAGCACTGCCTGTGGATAAGCAATGCAGATTATTCCCTTATTTTTGCTGCTCAGGAAGTGTACATATCCTCTTGATTCCTTCAAAATGTTTGATTATTTCAAGTTTCTCTTAATATTGAAGCTTTCCTTTTGCATGCATTATTTGACATTTTGAATCAAGAGGCTTAGACATTCCTGGGATGTTGAAAGAAGGTGTTTTGGGACAGAAAAGTTCACCACCACAAAAGTTCACCACTGCAAGATTCAACACAATCTTGCAGGATAACATGTGGTGAAGCAAGGTAGCTGGTAGATGTTTCAGGTGTATGTGTATTTGTATTTTGTGTACATGGCTTAAGTCACTAATGGTGGTTTAATATGTTCACCTGGAGTTCTGGCTGAGGAAATGATGCACAAGCAAGCAAAAAAATGTGTGCTACGCTCAAACTGTTCCCTAATATTTCAATCGCCCTGACAGGATGCTTATTTTCAAAAACAAACAGTGTAACACAATTGACTGTGTCATCAACTTTCAAATGGTCAGGAATATACTGTTAATTAAGATGCAATAATTCAATAAATCCCTGCTCTCCTGGAGTTTACATTTTAGTGAAATTCAAATGTTGATACGATTTAAGCTTACTTTCAATTATGAGATCTATATTAAATAGCTAAAAAATCATATCAAATAAACTTAAGTTACTTAAAACTCATTTAAAGTCAGTTGTTGCATACTAAATTTTTAAATACACATTACATTTTAAGAGGCAGTCTAAAGTCTTATAAATCAAAGTGCAAACAGCCTTGTTTTTTAGAATGTCCATCAAAGACTGAAAACAAACAAACAGGCAGACAACCCTAGAACATTATTTGTGTCCCTGGAGTAGCACCACACATATTAATACATATGTATTAATTAATACATGATCTATATGCTCACTCACTCCTCACCACCCACCAGCGAGCCTAATTTGAAAAATTTTAAATACAAAACATTTCAAAGAATTAAGATCCATGAACCCAATGACCAGAATTAACAAACATCACTGTCATTTTAAAAAATCTATAATTTAAAAATTCCACAGAAACTGAAGATGGCTGTGGATTCTTCTCAAGAACCACTTGTGAACCTCTTCTTCTCAAGCCTGCTATTTGATTGCTTTTAATAAGAACCATGCTCTTTAGAGATCAACTGACTTCTCTTTAACCTGGAAATGGTTAAAGGCACAAGCAGGCCATTCACTTTTGAGCAGCTGCTATCATGTCATGCAGTACGTTCACCAGAGATTCATGATGAAAACTGCAAGACAAGCCGGATCCACAGTCTTCTCCACTCACTCCTTATATTTAATTGTGTTTATCCTTCCAGTCCATATAGAACAATTTTAAAATTGCAATCTAAAATGCAGTGTGAGATTAGAAATGTATCTTATGTGTTTTTTCCAGGTCCATTCTTAAATTTTTTTCACCTACAAAGACATATACAAAGAGAAAATACTATATAATAAATATCCATATACCTATTACCCAGGTTCAACAATTATCAAGATTTTGCTACATAGATTTTTTTTTTAATTAAAAGCAAAAACTGTAACTACCATTCATCCTATAGTTTGTTCAGTCAATAAACAAACACCTACTAAGGGAGACAGGGAAAATTATAGTTAGTTGTGCTCTTACTATGTGCCAGGCAGCAGATCTTCCATTTCCTGACCCATTTGGGAGTCACAACACCTCTGCAACCTCAGTAGTTTTATCAGCATTGTTGGGAGTGAAAAATGAGGCTCAGAGCAATGAAGATTCTTGCCTAGGCTCCGCCAGTTGATTCTCTTTCTAGAACCAATTTCATAGTGTGTGTAAGAGTCACCAGAGGTTATTATTCTGTTGAGGAATATAAATGAAGAACAAAATGAGAAGGTCTCATTTTGGGTTTGTGTGAATCAATCCCTGTATTGAGTTGGAGGGCAACCCAGCATTTGTTACAGAGGCTCTGAGACAGTGACTTTCAGTTATTTAATTTTTAAAAATGCCTGTTGTAACTTTCACTTTAAGACATTTTCCTGTAACTATTTGGATAACAGAGAGAAACCTTTTTCCTTTTCCTCAAAAAAAAAAAAAAAAAAAAAAAAGAAAGAAAGAAAGAAAAGAAAAAAGAAATCTGATTAATGATTCAATATACTCTTGTAAATTCTTACTTACTCTCTATAGCTCATGACCCCAGTTGACCAACGACCATAATTACAAAAAACAATTTCAACTGCAATTTGCAGGCTTGCAGATCGATCCACCATGGATATTTTCCAAAGCAGTTTTGAAACTTCTTCCCTGCCATGTTGTTTATTATGTGTTATTATACACTACAGCAAACACTTCACAACCTTTCTTGATCTTGATGATTCCAAAATAAGCAGACGTGAATGCTCCAGTGTGTCAATGCTATTAGTCAGTCCTGTGGTTAAGAGGATGGGAGTTTGGTTCTCCAGGACATATTTTTATTTAGTAGCCTAGAATGTCACCATTTAGAAGCACGGCATGCACAATGATTCAGCTATTCTGAGGCACTGCTGAGATTCAAGAAACTCAACTATCCAGTGTCTCCCAGTTGATAGGTATAAAATTTTAGGGCAGAAAATGTCTTACTCTACGTTTCGGTTTGTATTGGTATATCCTAAACTCTCCAGTCTTCAGGGCAGGAAAGAGCCTTAAAGATCATCTGGGATCAGCCGGGCCTCTTCATCTTGCAAATGTGGAAGCAAATCCACCTTTTGTTTATATTTTGTTTCATGTATTTCTTGTTGGGTTTTCCTTTTTTTCCCAAGAGAACAATGCCAAGTTACTGTACTGACCCGCAAGGGAATCCGACCATGCGACAGTCTCTGATATTAAAATAACAGAAAACAACTGCCACCGAACCTTAATGTGAACAGAGTCCAAGAATTTTTTAAGGCTGCCCTAAAATGCAGTTGCTGTGCCCAAGCTTGCAAGTTCAAAAAAAAAAAAAACACCTAACTACAAGAGTCAGAACAAAAAGTGGGGAAGGAAGATTGTCCCACTCTTGGTGTTTACTAAATCAAATTAAACTATGTTCAAAAGTGGGCTTCTAATTCTACTTTTCCGTTTATGATTCACATGTAGCACTTTTTCACTTTTTTTGCAAATGTCTCCTGGCTAAAACAATTTCTTTTTTTTGGCCATAGCCCTATCACTGTGTTTTGATTCTTTCATCTTTTCCTAAAATACAGACCCTTAAAATGTCTTATACCTCTGGAACCCACCTTGGCGAGGAGGTAATTTAGTGGGTTTGTTTCTCTCCTTCCCCGCCCCCCCTTGCAAGGAGGATCCCCCAACAGAGAAAGCAGGTCAGCGCGACCTCGGATGAGGCAGCCCCGGCCCCGCGGGCCTCCTGCAGACCTGGGGGAAGCAGCTCCGGCCGCGGCACTTCCCCACGAAACCCCGAACACGGGGACCCCTCGGGTCAGCTTCTCTGGCTCCAAAGCCTGGCCTCTTTCTTTGGGCTGCAAGGTGCCCAGGGCAAGGGGGGGGGCGCCGAGGAGCTGGGGCGGGCGGGCGGGCGGGGGGCCGGTCCTCGGGGCCGGAGCGCGCGGAGCTGCGGGCGGCGCCACCCCCACCCCCACCCCGACTCCCGACTCCAGACTCCCGACTCCCGAGCGGGGCCCGCGGCGCGGAACACGCGGGTCGGCGGCCTCGCAGCCCGCACCCCCGGGCGGGGCCGGTAGCAGCCGCGCCGCCAAAGTTGCACGGAAGCGCGCGGGGTGCGGGGTGCAGGGGTGCAGGGGTGCGGGGTGCAGGGGTGTGGGGGCAGGGGGTCAAGGGGGGGTGCAGGGGGTCAAAGGGGCGGGGTGCGGGGTGCAGAGGTGCAGTGGGTGCGGGGTGCAGGGGTGTGGGGGCAGGGGGTCAAGGGGCGCGGTGCAGGGGGTCAAGGGTGCGGGGTGCGGGGGTGCAGGGGTGCAGGGGTGCGGGGGCAGGGGGTCAAGGGGGCGGGGTGCAGGGGGTCAAGGGGGCGGGGTGCGGGGGTGCAGGGGTGCAGGGGGTGCGGGGTGCAGGGGTGCAGGGGTGCGGGGGTGCGGGCCTCCCCGGGGCGGCGGAGCCGAGGCGCCCCCGGGCTGCGCTCCTTACCTGCCTTCCCGGCCCGCGCGGAGCTCGGGTGTCGCGCCCGCCCAAGTTTCCAGCCCACCACACCGCCCGGCCGGGCTGGGAGGCGCCGCAACCCCCGCGCCCGGCTCGCGCGCTCCTCGCCGCGCACCCGCCCCGGTCGCGCAGTGTGACCGCGGCCCCTGCGGAGCTCGCGCCGGGGGGGGGGGGGGGGGGGGGACGGGCGCGCGCCCCGGGGCGCGGCGGGGAGGGCGGCGGCGGGAGGGGGGGACGGGGCCGGGGGTGCCGGGCCGGCCCAGCCTCCCGCCCGCAGGGCTGCTGCTACACCTGGCGGCCGCTGAGGACCGAAGTTTGCCAGGACGCCCCCCCAAGTCTACGCTGATCACCTCACCAGATAAGCCGGGTATTCGCAGCTGGGGCGCAGAGCGAAGGAATCGAGTCCGGACCGTGCTCCCGCCCGCGGGCCCTCTCACTCCCGCACCTCGGCACCCCCGCCCGCCCACCCCAACGTGAGATGCAAGACCCCAGTGGGGATATTTGGGTGCAGAGGACACAGAGAACTCAAATCAGTGGACAGCTCAAAAAAAAAAAAAAAAAAAAAAAAGCAAATGGGTAAAGAGCAGAGACAACCAAAGAAGGAAAAAAAAAAAAATAGAAATGATTAAAAAAAAAAAAACAAAAAACAAAAAACTTCAAACCGGTACTAAGCCCGATGCATGCATTTTCAGGCAAGGCTCAAAGGCACCTTTCCTCCTATGGAAGTAGGGAAGTTTTTATTTTGTCTTGGTGCTCAAACATAGGGTGGTGGCGGGGGACCAGTGAGACACACAACCTCCTTGCTCAAGGATTTGGTCTCCCATCTCTTTGCACCCTCACTTTTTACTTCCTATAACCGTGTTGGTGACAGTGATTCCAGAAGCAAACTATGTATGGAATAATCAATGTCTCTTTCGGTCCCCAGGATAGTTGCAAAAGTAATTAATATAAGCTGTGAAATTAACTTCTTTTGATTGTGGGGAAACTGAGGGTGGAAGAAGTACCCCGTATTGCCACACACAATACGTAGCTAGAAGGCACTCCACTGCCAGGCCTTTGCTCTTACTCTTTATTCTAGAGATTTACTCAGACGCGTTAGAAATAAAATTTGAACTGGATCTAGTCCAGGGTATGTACGTATCCGTATATGAAATATGGCCAGGGAAGTGTGAAGGTCACACGCTTTGATACCAGCTGTACTCCGGGTTTAGATTATGCTTCTTATTTAGCGTTGTGCACCACAATGTTTTAAGGATTATATTCCTGGTTATTTTTAGTTTAGAAACTCAGAAGCAACAAAGATGTGACAGACAGACTGTAAGGTGGCTCCATGATTCCCAGCAGCTCCTGGTGTTCACACCTCTGTGGGATCCCCTCCCTTTGGGTGCAGTTGGGATCTGTGACTTGCTTATAAACAATAAACATAGCACAGGTGATGGATGTCAGTCCTGTGACTACATTATGTTACAGAAGACTCTTGTCTTGCCAGCAGGCTCTCTCTGGAGACTGTCATCTCTGGCTTGATGGAACAAGTGGGCACGTTGGGAAGTCCATGTGGCAGGAACGCTGGGGGGCCTCTAGGAGCTGAAAACAGCCTCCAGCCAATGGCCAGCGAGAAGCCAGTTCCCCGAGTTCTGCAAACACAAGGAGATGAACTCTGCCAACCATCTAAGTAACCTTGGAGATAGGTCCTTCCCCAGTCAAGCCTCCAGATGTGAATGTGGACCAGAGGACATTTTAACTGTGGCTTTGTGAAACCCTAAGCAGAAGACCCATTTAAGCTGTGCTTGGACTCCTGACCCACCAAAATTGTGAGTTAATAAATGTGTGTTATTTTAAGTTGTTAAGTTTGTGATAACTAGCTTATATGTGTTCTTTAGATTTTCAGCCTATTAGTACACACACACACAGTGCTGTCCCTTCTTTGGTACATTTTAAAAAAAAGATTCTTTATTATTTATTTATTTATTTATTTATTTATTTATTTATTTATTTATTTATGATAAGCGTAGAGAAAGAGAGGCAGAGACACAGGCAGAGGGAGAAGCAGGCTCCCTGCTGGGAGCCTGACGTGGGACTCGATCCTGGACTCCAGGATCGCACCCTGGGCCAAAGGCAGGCGCTAAACCGCTGAGCCATCCAGGGATCCCTTCTTTGGTACATTTTATGTTAAATATTGCTGCCCTGATGCCTTCTGATTTTTCTCTTTCTTATTCCTTGTCATATGTATCCTTGCCTTGATCTTCATTGCACAGTCTCTATGGAACAAAAACTCCGGTGAAATGGTACCCTATAGATCAGACACAGGTGTAGGTCTCCCTGGGATTTCCAGCTGCATTTCTACGTCAAGGGTTATGTGTCCACACTTCACAGCTTCCACCCTTTAGGTGCTTTGGGAGACTCTCTTGGCCAAACCTCTGAGGCTGGACAGAAACACAGTCAACTCAGCTCACACAACTCAAGTTGCCATGCAGCGTGAGGAATGCCAAGGTAAAAAACTAGGAGCCGATTAAGCGCTAAACCAGGGTTCATTTAATCCTCTTATCTTGGAAAGCTTTAATCTGGGGCTTCCAGAGTCTTCCTTTCTTCCTTGACATCAACTTGTTCCTCCTCAAAGCCTCAATCCTTCAGATTTATGCATTTCCTTGTTACTTGCCCCTACTGAGATGTGAAGCCAGCCTGGCTTGGTCACTAGCTCTGCTTCTTCCTTCCTCCTTCCCTCCCTCCCTCCTTCCTTCCTTTCATCCTTCCTTCCTTCTTTCTTCCACGTTCTTTCATTTTTTAATCCCTGTGTAATTCTCCATAGTTCTTCTCTACATCCCTATTTGCTTCTCATTGTTATAAATTTTTCATTATACAAGTAATATATTAAAATAATGCCATATACTGATGTATATCGTGTGACTTCAAACTGCGTTTATCAGCTATTTTTTTCAGACAACAAAAGAACTTGGAGCTTGTTTCTCTTTTCTTATATATATATAATCATTCTTTAAAATTACTGCATGATTTTATGGTATTATTAGTATATCACAATATATCTATCCCCTTAGCTATTTAGGTTGTTTCTAATACTTCTGCTATTAACCAGAAAATGCTGTGTGCATGATTCCTTTGGCGCATAGGTTAAAAGCAGGTTTTTTCTTTTTTAAGATTTTACTTATTTATCCATGAGAGACACAGAGAGAAAGGCAGAGACACAGACAGAGGGAGAAGCAGGCTCCTCTCAGGGAGCCCGATGTGGGACTCGATCCACATCCCCTCCATCGGGTCTCCAGGATCACGCCCTGAGCCAAAGGCAGACGTTCAACCAACCACTGAGCCACCCAGGCATCCCTAAAAGCAGTTCTTAAGGAGGAAATGTCCTTTTTAAATATTTATGTATTTATTTATTTACTTATTTTTAACGATTTTATTTATTTAGAGAGAGAGCACCCGCAAGCAGGAGGAGGGAAAGGGAGAGAGAGAGAGAGAGAGAGAGAGAGAGAGAGAGAGAGAGAGAGAGAATCTCCAACAGATTCTGTGCTGAGCGCAGTGTCCATTGCCAGACTCCATCCCACAATACTGAGATCAGGACCCCAGCTAAAATCAGGAGTCGGCCACTTAACCAACTGAGTCACCCAGGCACCCCTCCTTTTTTTATTCTTAAAAATATTTAATTATTGAAGTAGAGTTGACATAGAATGTTATATTAGTTTTGGTTGTACAATATAGCGGTTCAATGATTTTATATATTATGCAGTGCTCACCACAATTAAGTATGTCACCATCTGTCGCCATACAACATCATTACAGTATTATAGACTATTCCCTACCCTGTATCTACCTTTCATCTACATGACTTATTTATCTTATAACTGGAAATTTCTACTTCTTAATCCCCTTCACCTGTTTTGTCCATCCCCCTACTCCCCCTTCTCTGACAACCACCAGTTCTCTGAATTTATGAGTTTGTTTCTGATTTTTGTTCATTTGTTTTGTTTTTTAGATGACACATATAAATGAAATAATATGGTATTTATCTTTCTCTGACTCATTTCACTTAGCATAATACCATATATCCATCTAGGTTGTTGCAAATGGCAAGATCTTTTTCTTTTTTATGGCTGAGTAACATTTCATTAGACAACATCAACAAAATGTGTATACCGTACCCGTTCATCTATTGATGGTCATGGGGGTTGCTTCTGTGTCCTGGCTATTGTAAATAATGCTGTAATAAACAAAGGAGTGCATGTATTTTATGAATTAGCATTTTTTGTTTTCTCTAAATACCCAGTAGTAAAATTACTGGATTATGTGGTATTTATATTTTTAATTTTTTGAGGAACCTCCATGCTGTTTCCCAGAGTGACTGTACCAATTTACATTCCCAACAATAGCATATGAAGCTTCCCTTTCCCCCACATCTTCACCAATTCCTTTTTTTTTAAGATTTATTTATTTATTCATGAGAGAGAGAGACAGAGAGAGAGAGAGAGAGAGAGAGAGGCAGAGAGAGAGGCAGAGACACAGGCAGAGGGAGAAGCAGGCTCCATGTAGGGAGCCTGATGTGGGACTCGATCCAGAGACTCCAGGATCACGCTCTGGGCCAAAAGCGGCGCTAAACCACTGAGCCACCCGGGGATCCCCTATATTCACCAATTATTATTATTTCTTGTCTTTTTTCTTCTCTAGCCATTCTGACTGGTGTGACGTGATCTCTCATTGTGATTTGATTTGCATTTCCCTGATGTTGAGCATCTTGGCCGTGAATCCTGGCCATTTGTGTGTCTCCCTTGGAAAAATTTCTATTCAGGTCCTCTGCCCATTTTTTTAATCAGATTATTTGTTGTTGTTGTTGTTGTTTTTGATGTTGAGTTGTAGAAGTTCTTTATATATTTTAGATATTAACCTCTTACTGGATATATCATTTACAAATATCATTTCCCATTCAGTAGGTTGCCTTTTTGTTTTGTTGATGGTTTCTTGGCTGTGTAAGAGGTTTTTATTTTGGTGTGGTATTGCCATCTTAACAGCACTAAGTCTTACAATACATGAACATGGGATGTCTTTCATTTATTTAGGACGTCTCTAATTCCTTTCAGCAATGCTTTATAGTTTTCAGTGTACAAATCTTATACTTCCTTGGTTAAATTTATTCCTAAATCTTTTTTCTCACTCTCTCCATCTATCCTTTCCCTTTCTCTTTTTTATTTTGCCTCTGAAGTTGAACATTTCTCCCATTTAAGTATGAACTTCATTACATAGCTTTAGATCAAAGCACTTCTTAGAGTCCAGGCTTCACAATCTTACTCATCCTGCACTCTTCTTATAAAAAATCCTTGAGCTTCTCTTCTTTGTGCACATGCCAGAGTCAAGGCTATCAGAGCTGCTCCCAGAACTGAAGGTAGCAGTGTGTTTAGGTGGATAGGAGCCCAGCAGGCCTTAGGGCAGTGGGAGGATTTGGCCGGGGCACTAGGAAATGTTTTGACACGCAGCCCAGCTGAGTGAGCCGTCCTGACTAGATCTCCATCAGCATCCAGGAAAAACTTCAGTAATTTCTGTTGTTGTCTGAAAAAAGTGTTAAGTAGTGTGTCGAGGTTGCTTTTTAGTTTGTTTTTGGCTTTTTTCCCTTTGTTTTCCCAAAGCTTTGTAAGTCATCTCTGTTTGAACATACTCCAGGAGTGGGTCCTCTGAGAGTTTCAGGTGCTCCCAGCTTTTAGGTGAAGGTCAAATCTTGTCGAAGAAGTCTGAACATTGATCCACCCAGAAGCCCTTAGTCTCTATGTTTAATAGCAGGACTACCTGCTTGGAATAGATTGAGGCATCTTTGAGGCATTCAAGATTCTTATGAGTTTAGTGAACACCAGTATCTCAAGAGGATCTGGTTAGTTTAGAATATCCACCTTGAGATATTTCCTGAGATATGAACGATGAACTTCTGTGTGTCCCAGTGAGGCCCAGGCAATTTTCAAAGTTTCATTCCTCATTGCAGGTTATATCTTGAAGTAGTGCAGAAGGCAAAGGATTTAAGTTACAGTAGAATGTTAAATTTGGGGGGAAACAATAATTCTTAAATTTTTACATCATCAAGAATATACCATCATTTTCTTTGCATAAAGTTTTTCCTGAAAAATACCTAATTTCAAGAAATTCAAGATATAATTGAACAAGAGTTACTTTTTAAATAGTAAGTAAAACTGCTAGCCATAAAAATCACAAGTAGGCCTAGACTCAGTATGGAGCTGATTAAAGAAACGTAAACACTGATCTATGAACAAATGAATGAGAACTGAGTGTGAAATATTCCTATTCCAATTGACCAAATAAAAAATTAATTATAGTCAATTACATCTCAATAAAGAATAATTATAAAGTAAATAAAAAGGGAGAAAATGACAGTAGTCAATAAATGAAGAATAAACAGTAATAAAGAAATTTACTTAAATGTTCCCTTTTCAAATGAATTGGTTCAAATATATGCAAGTGCCAACTAAACACTTGAAAAAAATGTTCTTCTCTGCATCCTATAAAGACGATGAGTAGCTGTAACTGGAACACAAATCTCAATGTCCAGGTCATTAGCAGTTGTTCTTTCCCAGAAAATTGGATAGCTCACCACTATCTAACCTCTATTTCTCTGTTTTGTGTCTGAGAGGTTCTTAGAAAAAATATGAGGTCAGCCGTTGAAGTCTAGGTCAGCATTTATGAAGAGGCCTCACATGCTCTACAGCAAAAACCCAACTCCAGCCAGTCTTGGTGGCCAAGACCAAATGACTGGGGTGACCCTACCATTCTGTGGGACCTGGGGAGAGCTAAGATTTCCTTGGTGTGATTCATAGTAGGGGGTAGCGGCCAGATTTGCCCATTTCTGTCTGTGCTCCTCATATCGCTGTATCAGTTGCAAATTCATTCATTCAACAAATATTTATAAAGTATCCCCACATGCCAGGCGCTGTTCTGGCACAAATGGGCTGACTCTCAAATCCCCCCACTATGGCTCTATGGTCCATTGTCAGGGCATGGCCACAGTTTGAGATTGGCAGCTCATTCCAAGACCCCAATTCCAAGGAAAATATATTCAAGAAAGAAAGCAAATTAGCCTTTAAATATATCCTGCTTACAGTTCATATTTTTAAACCTGATCTGAATGACTCGATATAGTTGCTTTAATGTATGGGAATAGTGAATGGGACATGTCTAATTTTCTGCCTTTTAGGTAATAGTTGGCACAATGCAAAGCAGAAAATTTGTCATGTAAAAGTGTCTCACAATAGTAAGCCTCTGTTCAGGCTTGTCTTTTGCTACGATTTAAATTTAAAAAGCACATTTTAAAATCCAGTAGCCTTAAAGGATTTTTAAATTACAAATTATCTCTGAGTTCCAGAGGAGAGAATTGGTGTTCAGAGCTAGTAGAGAAATGGAAAAGCACTGAAAAAGACAAATACAAGCCAACTAAAGTGAAAACAAGATGATGGACATGTGGATTCCTCAGTAAGGACTTCAAACTTTTTATTGATTATTTTTTAGTATTGGTCTACATTCCATTTAGAAATTCTAGGTGAAAACTTGATTATTTAGATGTGTTGGTCTTTTTTTTTTTATTATACCTTCCATAAAGTTTAGTAAAATGTTTATATCTCCATCATCTTTAACAATTATAGGACTGAAAACCAGAGAACTAAAAGGAAGAGTGGACCTTTACAGAAGGTCATCAAAATAAAGTGGGGCTGAACACAAACTCTAAACAAGTTCTGAAGTCAGACTGACACATTTACCGTTGGCCTGGGGATTGAGTGTGGTGGGCCATTGTGGAATTTCCAGATTAACAGAGCCCAGAGGGGCCTTCTGGTCCTGGGCTTCTCATTCACATTAATTTTTGTTTTGTTTTTCTTAGGTTTTAATATTAACCATTCCAGGGACGCCTGGGTGGCTCAGTGGTTGGGTGTCTACCTTGGGCTCAGGGTGTGATCCTAGGGTCCTGGGATCAAGTATGGCATCGGGCCCCCGGCAGGGCACCTGTTTCCCCCTTTGTTTATGTCTCTGCCTCTCTCTATGTGTCTCTCATGAATAAATAATTTTTAAAAAAATTTTTAAAAATATTAACCATACCTCTCAGGCTATAAACAGATGATAAGCTGATCCAACTCATTTTGATGTTCTCTATCATTGGACTTATTTATAGCTTTTTTTTTTTTTTAAAGAAAGGGAAAATCTGACTCCTGAAAAGTACCATACTAGATTGGACCTGGAGGAAGTGTCAAATATTTCCTGTCCAGCATTGCTTTCATTAAGTTGAGATGATGGAAATTAAGCGCATGGCACAGCATCTGGCACATAGGCTATTTTGTCATTATTATTGTTACTATTATCGATCTCAGTTTTGTAAGGAAAAATATATGTAGTAAATATATGACTTCTTTATGTTGTTTATCTTGTTTTGTACACTTTTCTGTTTTTTCCCTTTTCATGGTAACTGTGTTGTATGTATCATCAGAAAAACACAATGAAAAGGAAAAGAACCCTTTAGAAAGAGTAAGACCATAAGAGAGGATCCTGCCTTTGTTGTAAACCAGCAGTTTGAGTAATTGGTCGCAAGTGATGGGCTGCTTTGGTGGCCTCGGGTAGACAGGACCGGTCACGGGGAACATTCCCCTCATTGTGCACAGGCAGGTGGTGGTTTACTAGGTGTATTTTGTGCACTTCCTCCAGGCCTGGAGGATAGGCGTGGACACTCTCACCAATGTCCTTGGAGCCCTGCACTGGAAACTGATGTGTCAAGCTGGTACCTGTAGGGCTGCCCATTGAACAGCCACCTTCCCTGTGACTTGAGAGTTTGGGTCTCATTTCCCCATCATTAAATGAGAGGAAGACAGTCATGTCTGGTTTCCCTTCAGAAAGGCATTCCAGGAATCAACTGAGTGGTATCTGTAACTAGCCTTGGCCAAATAACTCTCAGACTTTGCTATATTTATTAGTGATGCCCAGGGTGGATTCCTAGAACTGTGAGATGGAAAGGGGGGCCCCCATCCAGCCCTGTGTTCGAGAAGGGCTGCCACCAAGCCACACAGACCTCCAGGCTGATCCTTCCTCAGCTGCCCTGCATGACTTATTTATGTCTCTAAAACCCAGTGGAGTCAGCAATGACCTTTCTGTCCCTCTCTAAATCTTCCCACTCTTAAACCAGAGCCCTCCTAGGACTTCTTTCAAACCAGCTCCTTAGTCTTCTTTGGACTTCTTCCAGCTTCTTTGTATTCAAGTCCAGTCGAGGAGGTCTAAACACAGTGTTTCCTCTAATAGATGCTAAGCAGCGTTCAGCAGAATGAAGGATGGTTTGTGTCCTTCAATGCCATACAAGAGTGCTTCTAGGCAGAGGAGCGTGTACAGGGAAAATAAAGGGCTCCCAGGTCCAAGAGAGTTGAAGTCAAAATTCGGCTTCCCAGTCCACTTGCTGGTGACAGAGGCAAGTCATTTGCTTTGCTTCAGTCCTTCACAGGTGAAAAAAAGGATTCCTGATCCTTCATAAGGTAACTGTGAGGACTAAGTGAGATGGTATACATAAAAGTGCTTGGTTTACATTGTCCACATTTTTCATACACGTTGACTTAACTACAAGCCAATTATTTCATCCGGTATTCAACAGAAGAAATGGAAATGTGATGCGTTCCAAAGCTGGAGAAAAAAGTATCGAGAATGGATTACTAAAAACAAAAACAGAACTGTTGCCCTGTACTCTAAGACCTGTTCAAGAATACTTTTATTTTTATTTATTTATTTATTTATTTATTTATTTATTTATTTATTTATTTTTATTTATGATAGACATAGAGAGAGAGAGAGAGAGAGAGAGAGAGAGAGAGGCAGAGACACAGGCAGAGGGAGAAGCAGACTCCACGCTGGGAGCCTGACACGGGACTCGATCCCGGGACTCCAGGATCGCGCCCTGGGCCAAAGGCAGGCGCGAAACTGCTGAGCCACCCAGGGATCCCCCAAGAATACTTTTAACCATCTTCATATTTTTGCCTTATAAGTGGGCTTTAAAGCCATGCTCCATGATAGGATCCAACTTCCCTACGTAAGAGCTCACCTTATAATTCTCAATTGTGTAAACTGTTCTCAGCAGTTTACACAAAATTCCAATGACCCATTTTTTTAAGCTTAGTGATTTTGGAGCCATTGCCCCCAAGATAAATACCACTTACAGTCCTCAAGGAGGGATAACTTGATTTAGAAATATCTCCTCTAATCCCCAGAAATCCCTGTGAAATAGGAAGGAAGAAAACCCAGATATGAGCAGTGTTTGAAGTAGAGCGCCTAAGAGATAGAAGGCATATCTCTAGATTTTTAGGACAAAGCAAAAAAAAAAAAAAAAGTTGCAAATGAGTCAACGTCCCTCAGATCTAATAACAAACAAAGGAAGGAAAAAGCAAAACCTTCCATCTTTCCCAAATGTCCATCAAGGGAAAAAGCAGATAGCAATTGCTTATTATAAGTCGGGTGCTGTTCTGAGCAGATTGTATATATTAAGGTGTTTAATCTTCCCATGATTTATGGGCAGGTATTGTGTCCATCCTCACTTTCCAGAGAAGGAAGCTCAGGCGCAGAGATGAGTAATTTCCCCAAGGGTTTATAGCACGTGCGGCAGAGCTGGATTCGAATTCAGGCAGTGGGTTCTAAGAGGCCACACTTTTCACCTTGTCCCTTGCTGCTTGGGAACTCCCTGCACAGCCCTTTCTTTATCCCTAACTTGAGAAGCAGGATAGTACAGTAGTGAAATGCACATACTCGGGTGTCAAAAAGATTCATCTTTTAATCCCGACTCCACCACTTAGTGAAGAAGCAGGAAGCGGCAAGTGATTGCCTTCCTTGCTCCCACCATCTGAAACCGTGGCTGGTGAAGAGACTGAGGTTTAAAGGATTAAGATATTTAAAATAGAAATCATGTTCTGTACCCAAACACTAGGTTGTTTTGCCACTCTCTGAGTCAGCTTGCTGTAGTGAAATCATCATGCATTCGGAAAGCTTCCTGAACATCAGCTGTCTCAGATGCACTAAGTGGTGGGGTTGTTTTTTTGTTTTTGTTTTTTTTTTAAATAATCTACTAAGTATACATGGATAAAGCAGTGTGAATTATGGAGAAAATGAGTGTATTAACACTTCGAGTTAATGCTAATTTGAATAAGTTCTTGCTGTTTTTTTTTTCCAATTTGCTGCATAATCTTCATTATCACTTACAGCATGATCATTATGTGCATGTAATAGTTAAGCAGCTAGTACGAGTAACTACCACTTGTTGAGTACCTATGTTGTGCAAGTCCTTTACTTAAATTCTCATTCAGGTTCTCGATGAGGTTGGCAGGTATCTTTATCTCTCTTTGTTGATGGGAAATTGGGGCATGGAGCGCTCTCCAGCAATTTGCTTCAGTTCCCACTGTAGCCTAAAGTGACGGGAGCATTGGTAAAACCTTGACTCACTCTGATGCCCACGTGTGTGTATTTTACTGTAATCCTCTATCGCTTCCCAAAGAATAGATAAAAGCAAGGCTACATTTATAGCTTCTGACTTGGTATGCTATAATCTCTAATATATATCTGATGACTATTTTTAAAAAAAGATTTATTTATTTGTTTGAGAGAGAGTGCACCCGCACAGGTGCATGGGGGGAGGCAGAGGGAGAGACCCTCAAGCAGACTTGCCACTGAGCTCCGAGCCTGGGGGGGCCCAGTCTCACCACCCATGAGATCATGACCTGAGCCAAACCAACGGTCGGACGCTCAACCTACCGAGTCACCCAGGAGCCCCTAATAACTATTTTGTTACAAGATTTGCATGGTTGTTGATCCACTTATGTATCCTACATCTCCAAATTAATCTCTAATCTGGCAGGTTCCGTTGTGTGATTCTCACTCAAAAATATCTTCAAAGTGAAAAAACAAAACAAAACAAGAGGCTTCTTTATGGTTCTCTCAAAAGCTATTATGCGGAAATCAAGTGACACCAAATGGGGACAAAAGATTAGCTCTGATTAACTCAACCTCTGGCTCCGAGTTAGTTCACAGTTGCAGCGACAAAAATTATCGGCTACGCTAATCACATTTGGATGAAAGCTCGAGTTTTATAGAAACCATCCCCAGATTGTTGTTTTCTTTCTGGCACGTTAATACAACTAATTCATTAGCAGAATGAGCAAGCCATTCTCGCAACAGAGCAGGGCTTCCTTTTATGAAACAGAGCCCCACTGCAAGCTGTTCTCCAGAATCTGGGAAAGGATTACATTAGTCTGTGGTATGCATATTTTGCTTTTGAATTCCGTTGGCCACCAACAAGTATTGATTGCAAAAGACGTTTAACACAACAGGAAACCTAGTTTATAGGACATCAGTTCCAGGTTCCTACTGGTTTACCTTTCAAATAACACACACACACACTCACACACACATTCACACCCCATTTCAGGCCATAAGAATTTCTTCATTATGTTCATTTACCAAAATGGACATTTGAGAGGAGAAAACACAAGTGAACCGATCCACAGTGGAAATGGGAACCAAAGCAAACAGTCTTAGCTTGAGCGGTTCCTATTTCCCCTCCATCTCAGAGGCATGCCGAGATGGATCAGATCTAGTGGTCAGGTGTGCAGACGGGCAGTAGTGATTCTCTACCAGTACTGAGCCAACACAGGAGACCCAGAGAGCAAAGATGGTTGTCAGGGATGGGAAGGGTCATTCCTCCCTCCAGCCTTTTGGGAAATTCCAGTTTCCTCTTGAGCAAAAGAAAGCATAATATGTCAATAAACACAAGTGGCCCTATGACACTTTCCTATAAAATAACTCCTACAGCGAGTGTGTATGGTGCATTATTCTCCTGATGAATTGGGATTATTGGTTAAAGAGTAAATTGGAAAAAAATTTAAAAAAAAGTAAATTGGTCTTGGGGACTAGGGTGGGGAGGTCCTCTCTGGACGCTATAATAACACTTCTTAGTTACAAGGGTGCATTATTGGTTCCTGTGGAATAAAGTTGACTAAACTGTGTATTTATGTTCCAGGAGGGACAGGAGAACTGGACCGGAGTCACAGCAAGAGGGCATGGGAGGTGGAGCTCGTCCCACCTGTAGGAAAGAAAGAAGGGGACTAGAAACTCAAAAAGAAACTCACGTGGAAAATTGTCCCTCAGCTGGTCCTGGGTGTGAAACTGGGGTTAATCCTACTTACACCGTGTAGAAAAACAAGTGTCTATCAAACAAAGGAAAAGTCAGGAAATTTACCTCAAAAGCTAAAAAAATAGTATTATGTAGACTACCTCTCAATTATGGCTTTTAAAAAAAAATCCACACAGAATGGCTGGTTATTCAGCTCCTTTGGGATTCATCCCAGAATGCTCTTATCTTTCTTGATCTGCACAAAGAAATCAATTTAAAATGATAAACTGACACGTTAAACACCCAGCTCAAATTTAACTGAAATTATTCCATGCCCCTGTGAAGCATAATAATCCATTATTTTTGTTTTGTCTTGGCTATGGAAGGGCAAAAGAAGTAAAAATTGAAGAAAAAGCTTCTCTCAAATTCCTTTTTTTTTTTTTTTTTAAATATAGAGAGGGAGGGAAGAGGGGGATGGGTAGAGGGAGCAGTGAGAGAATCTTAAGCAGGCCCCATGCCCAGCACAGAGCCTGACTCGGGGCTCAGCCTCACAACCCTCTCAAATTCCTTTTACCTTGTCAAGAGCAAAAGGTATGGGGGCACCTGGGTGGCTCAGTCAGTTGAATGTCTGCCTTCAGCTCAGGTCAAGATCCTGGGTCCCTGGGATTGAGTCCAGTGTTGGGCTCCCTGCTCCATGGGGAGCCTGCTTCTCCCTCTGTCTCTGCTTCTCTTTGTGTCTCTCATGAATAAATAAATAATCTTAAAATTAAAAGAAAAAGGAAGAGCAAAGGGATGAGGGAAGTGGAGATTTGTAGTATTTGGTTAATGTTTGGACGATTTAAGAAGATACCTTAAGTTGAGTGAGGCCACACAGAAATACTCCTTATATTTTGTACCCTTTTAATGATGTAGCTCTCTCCCAGGAGCTCACCATGCCCCTTCTGGATTAACTGAAGTGACTGAGTTTATGCCAAAATGTGCTCTGAGTAACATACGTGTTCCTGTAGAGACAGCCATGGTGAGACTGGCAGCGAACCAGGGCTGTGCCCTCCTTTGGCTCTAGCCTCTCCGCACCATGCTGGGGAAGCCCATCCAGTGAATGAGAGAACAAAGAAATATTCCATTTGCTTGTGGTAGTGGAGTGAGTGAGAACTGCCTGCTTTCTACCTGGAGCAGAGGATCTGGAGCAATTAGACATTCAATTTACAAGGCTTTTATTTTCATCTGTTTGAAGCCTCCCCATAAGCCAGCGAGGGGGGTGGGAGCTGGCAAGATGTAGTACATAGCCCTGCTCTTTAGTGAGCATGAACCCCAGGCGGGGTACTCTGCTAGGATCATGCACACCAAGTAAATATAATGAGGCACCTGTTCTGAAGGGAGTGCATTCTAGTGGGGATATAACAGGGACATCGAGACAGGAAATTGTATGTGAAATTGCTGTTGGTGTTGGTATCTTAGAAAGAGGCCGAGTTCAGACATAAGGATTCTGTGTGGGCAAGAAGATGGGGAGGGGGGTGGTTGGTGTTTTTCATACAAAGAGAATTATTTGTCGGAGCTGTTTTTGTCTAAAAGGTATTTGAAGTATGTTCAAAGATAAAACTACCCTGTGTTTTCCCTAAAACACATGTGAGAGGTATCCAAATTATCTAAGAAGTGTCAAATTTGTGTTGGCAATGCTGACTTGACTTTAAAATCTGTTAACCATTAAATAGATCAAGGTCGTATTTACAAAATATATGTAAGATATGGTTTCATCCCTGGGAACTTAAAAAAAATCTATTATGAAAAATGTCAAACAAAAAAACAACAAAAAAAGAGAAAAATATCAAACATATATAAAACTGAAGAGAATGATATAATGAACCTCTGTGCCTACCATCCACCTCCATCAACTGGCAACACATGGCCAATATTATTTCATGTGACTCCTACCTACTTCATTACCTTAAAGGAAATTCCAATTTCACATTCCAATTGGAATTCCAATCAAATTCCAATTTCATATCATTTCATTCATAATATTGTTATGTACCTCTAAAAGATAAGGACTTGCTTTTAAACCAGAATCATATCTAAAATTAATCACAATTCCTCAATATCAATAACTATCTAGTTTGTGTTCAAATTTACCCAGAGACCTTTATTGCAAATATGGATACTGTTGTGGCATTGCAATGCTGTGTGACAAACTACCCCAGAATATGAAGGCATTAAAAAAGAACCTATTATTCTCTCTCATCTAGGAAGGTTTTTGATCATCAAGTCAGTTTCTTTAGATATTTCATTTATGCTGTCTCAGTCTTGGCAAATTTTCACTTTCTAGGACTCTATCTTATCTAAGTTTAAAAAAATTTATTAGTATAAATTCATAATTCATAATTTCCTTTTAGGATATCTATAGCATCTGTAGTTATGTTTCCTTTTTCATTCCTATCATTGTTTATTTGTGCCTCTTCTCTTTTTTTCTTTATCAGTCTTACCAGAAGTTTATCAATTTTATTAATCATCCCAAAGAACCAACTTCTGGATTTGTTACTATTCACTCTTGTACCTTTGTTTTCTGATTTTTTAATTTCTGCTTTTATCATTATTATTTCTTACCTCCATCTTTTTTTTTTATTTATCTTGCTGTTCTTTCACTAATTTCTTAAGTTGAATTCTTTGTTCAATAATGTGTAGCCTTTTTTTCATTGCTAATAGATGCAGCAAAGGTTATATATCTCTCTAATTATTGTTTTAGCTGCATACCAAAGATTTTGATGTATATAGGATTCACATTATTGTTTAGTTCTAAATGTTGCCTAATTTCTGTTATAACTTCTTCCTTGAACAATTAATTCCATCAGAGTATATTTCTTTATATATGTTGTTTTCAAATATGGGATATTTCTGGTCATTATTTTGTTGCTGGTTTCTAAGCTGTGTGGTCTGATACCATTCCTTTGAAATTTGTTGAGACTTACTTTCTGGACTAGTATGGAGTTATTTTTTATTACATTTTTTTCCTTCCACTCATTGGCAATTATCTTTGCAACTTCCTGGGAGGTAGGGTTTATTTCTAGTTCATCCTCCCCCTGTGAGTGTACTCTTTGGGTTCAAGCTTCACTGTTCAGGCCCCGGGTTTTATCTCCTCTTCCTCAGCCCCAGAAGGCTGTGCTTATCAAGGCTCCTGTCCATTCACTTGAGTACAGGCCTGTGAGATGAAAGATACACCAGTGTTCTCTCCTCTCTGCATTTTCCCCTCTTGCTTTTGACCCAAATGTTCCTTACAGTCTATTCTAGTCAATTCCTCAATGCATTTAAGAAGACTTAAATATTATCTAGCACTTTTCATCAGTGGTGAACCTCATCTGCCATATGTCCATTAATAGAAGTCTACGCTGGCATCTTATTTGATTACTGTTGAATTTCTGCAACATGCAGTAAATAACAGGCTCAAGGAGCTTAAGGTTTAGCCATTTCTTAAGGCAATCACTAGAAACACTGTTAGGAAAAAATTTAACATAAAATATGTAGAGTAGATGTTCTCAAGAATTAATAAGGGAATACACACCGAGAAGAGAGAAATGATATAGTTTTTTAAAAAAGATTTCATTCATTTATTTGAGAGAGGGAGAGCATGAGTGGGGTGAGAGGCAGAGGAAGAAGCAGACTCCACAATAACCAGAGAGCCTGATGTGGGGGCTCAATCCCAGGACTCTGGGATGGTGACCTGAGCCGACGGCAGATGCCTAACTGACTGAGCCACCCAGGTACCCCTTAAGTTCCATTCAAAATTATCAAAAATATAGCCAATAAATCTGAATGATTCCAAAATTACCCCCAAAAGATATATAGAAGTATTCATAGCAGTGTTTTCCCATCAAAAATTGAAGAAAAAAACCCCAACAAACATTTATCAATAATAGGATAGGTATATCAATTAGGGAATACTGCATAGCCAATGAGAATGATCAAACTAAAACCACATGCAACTATATAAATGCGATTCTGATTCTGATTCTGTGAAGTTCAAAACCAGACAAAACTAATTTATTGTGCTACAATTCAAAGTGGTTGCTACCCTGGAGAGAAGGTGATTGGCAGCGATGGGCACAAGAGGACCTCTGTGGGTCTGGCCATGTTCTAGCTCTTTATCTGAAAGCTTGTATCATGGGTGTGTTCATTTGGTGAAAATTAATGGAACTGTACACTTTTTGTGTGTGCACTTTTTGTGTATATATATATATATATATTTCAATAAAATTTCACATTACAAAACATCCAAAATGAAATAAATGAAATACAAAAAGCCACAAGTCAGTACCTGATACTGCTCTTGGTTTAAAAAGAAAAAAAAGGGCTGTGCTAACCAACCATTGCCATAATGAAATTTTGACTGTTTAATGATGTCTTCCAGAAAGCTTGGAAAGTGGGAATAGGAAAAATGGAGATACTTTTCTAAGTGTAGGAAAACACTACTTTTCCCCAGGTAGGTTATACTGTAGAATTCTGGAGCGCTCTTCCCACTAGGACATCAGAGGTTGGAGCCATGTGTTCATCTTATCCTTTGACACTGTCCTCCTTCCAGTGGGAGGCTGCCTCTTCATCTGTAGAGAGAAAATGCATAGCTACCACCTTATCTGCCACCTGGGAACTGATCTTGTATTTTGATTATTAATAATATCAGAGTACTGTCAAATTTCAAGTTTGGTTCTAGGTTGTCTTTATTTGACTTCTGCAATGACTCATCATCTGAGTGCAACTATTCCTCTGGGAACCCCAAATTATTCCCCTGAATCCACCACAAAGAAAAATCTAAGTGGCTTCCCTGTCCTTCCCTGACTCCCTCTCTAAAACCTTTGCCACCAGTGAAGTGTCATAATGTTATTAAGGAAGGCAGTGAGCCATGTCATTCTAGATCTGTCGTTTGTCTTGGGCTAGAGAAATCTCCCAAGTTCTCTAAAGAAAAATCCCTACTCCATTTACTCGCCAAGACTTGTCAGTGGATTCCTGGATTCTTTACAAGAATTTCGGTTCTTCATTTTAATTTATGCTCTTCTTTTAAACATAGATTATCTCTTGTTCTGTTGTTTGTCAAGATTCCTACATTTTTCATTTTAACCTCATTTTCTGCTTCGTAGGTTCCCATTCTGAGATGGAGATAAATCACGCTGTCCCAACCTGTTTGTAGTGTATTAATCATCCAGTTCTCGTCAATGGGCTTTTCATCTGGTTGCCTGTTTTACATCTGTTCATTCTTTTCTCATACAAGATGCACAGACTATTCCCATTTTCTATTACTTTGTAAAGTCTGTTATAAAAAAAAGTATATTTTTCCCCATGAAATTTCCTTAATTGAAGACATCAGAAACTATTTGAGTTAGGAGGACTCCATAACTTCTATTTATATTATTTCTTTGCGTTTTGGGTGTTTCGTCTCTTCCCAAACCCCTCAAGGAAAACCGCACCTGCAATGACCTCCTGAGCTGATTCTCTCAAGCCTTCCTTCTCTGAGAGTAAGCAGGCCTCAAATTTCTTCAGAGCAGAGATTACCTGAATTCATTTGCCAGCTAATCCATAGGTAAACTGAGTGATTCTATTATGGTAGGATGATATAGACGGGAATTTATTTGCAAGGCAAAAAACCCCAAAAACCCCACAAAAACTTGCATAGTCTTAAGACAGGATGTTAGAAGCTTATTGTTCAAAAATGTATATCTTCTCTCAAGACACAGTTATTTCTGAAGTGAACATAAATTATAATTTTTACTTTAAAGTTGGAGTTAAGACAGAAACTCTTAATAAAGTCTTGTATAGACAACCTGCCACCGCCAGCTGCATTACTTTAGTCATATCATAATAACCATGACATCATTGATATAACCTAATATTCCTTTGCATTTTGGGTTATGTCTTGACAGTGGCTTTTATTTGTGTTTTCTAATAGATAAGAGATTGCTGTGGGTTTTTTTTTCCTCCCAGGCAAGCATTGGAAGGCTATTACTGGTATGTTTCAAGACTAAGGTTTCTATTGTCATTGACATGAACAATAAAATTATAAGACACACTTGGAAGTGCTTTCAAACTGTGTCTGCAATTCATAGGTCTGGGATTTCGTGGGGAGCTTTATTTTCTCTTTCTCTTTCCCTGGTTCTCCAGCTTTTCTTTGAAATGTCAGTGTTCCCAGGGTTCCATCCTTGGTCCTTTCTCTTCTCATGTCACACACTGTCCTTGTGCCTATAGTTATCACCGCCACCCACTCTCCCCCCCCCCGCCACGCCTCCATTTCCATCATGGGTCTTACTTACTTCATTTCTCCATATCCAACTGATGCTTAGTCCTGGAAGATGTTTCCCCTCAGATCTCAGTAAAAATGCATGGTTCTCTGGAGCCACTGACTTGCTTTGAACTCAGAGTTTCAAGGAAACATGTGCTTGGTTGTACTTCCCCTCTGCTTTGCAACTGGGAAAATTCAGGGCAGATTTGGTGACCTATCTGTAGTTATTGTTTAGGGTCTGTGTGTTAACCTCACCTCTAGCTCAATACTCTTCACTTCAGTTTTTCATCCATTTATTTTTATCCTGCTTTCACATACGTATCTATATGGCCTTGCTTTGGAATAGTCAGGGTGTGAGTCTAAGTAATATGATAGGATATAGTATATCACACTATTTGTGTCGTAAGCGTATTCCTCTTCTGAATATCTCCATCCTGATGATCCATATAAACATACCTTAATTTCACCATGTTGGAAATGGATCCTCCTGAAATTCTCTGCCATGAACTAATCTGACTAGTCTCCAAAACCAGTAGTCATCATAACTTACTCTTTGACTCCTTTCTCCATTTCCTACCATCACATCTAATTGGTCGTCAGATCCTCCTAATTTATTGTGGGCTTTCCTCTCCATCCCCACTGTCACTGTCCCAAGTGGACTATGGCAACAGACTTTTGCCGCGTCACTTAATTCTGTGTTCTGCTTCCAGAGCAACCTTCCCAACTATATATAAGATCTTGTTAGTATCCTACTGATAACATTCCCTGTCCCCCCATGAGATGAGTTCCAAACACCTTTGTGTGATGAACAAGGCTCTTCGTGATTTGAACAGTGAACTCTTTTCTCTAATGGGAGCTTATTCTTCCTTCGAAGAGAAGGGAGAAGGTCCACCACTTTCCTGAGTTGCTGTTTGTTCCAGGGTTGGGTTTCCTTGGAACAGACTCTGAGACAGAGATTGAGTCCAGGAGTTTGATCAGGGTGTGGTGTTGGCATCACCCCCTGTAGATAAGAAGGGAAGAAAGCAGAAGGGGCTGAGAGAGAAGTTGGGCTATGGCAAGTGGTATGTTGGAACTAGCATACAAGGAGATTGGCAAATGTTATAAATCTTATCCAGAGAGCCCAGATGACCAGTTAACCTCTGCCTGCAGTGCAGTCTCAGTCAAGACCTCAGCTAAATCCACAAAAATGTTCGAGAGTTGATGGCCCTTCAGAATTGTCCTGAATTTGACATGAGGGAACCGGGCATCTGTAGCCCTGTGTCAACAGTCATTGGATGCAGATCTTCCCTGGAAGGGGGCATGACCTTGGGCAAATTCTCTTCAGCTGAGGCAATTCCAGAAGAGGCTTGACAGCTGAAGCTGTCTGTAGGTTCCCTCCACCCACAGAAGCTGGGGAAACAAGTCTTCTTTATTTTTTATTATTTTATTTTATTATTTTTTTATAAATTTATTTTTTATTGGTGTTCAATTTGCCAACATACAGAATAACACCCAGTGCTCATCCCATCAAGTGTCCCCCTCAGTGCCCGTCACCCATTCACCCCCACCCCCCCGCCCACCTCTCTTTCTACCTCCCCTAGTTCGTTTCCCAGAGTTAGGAGTCTCTCATGTTCTGTCTCCCTTTCTGATATTTCCCACTCATTTTTTTCTCCTTTCTCTTTTATTCCCTTTCATTATTTTTTTATATTCCCCAAATGAATGAGACCATATAATGTTTGTCCTTCTCCGATTGACTTATTTCACTCAGCATAATACCCTCCAGGTCCATCCACGTTGAAGCAAATGGTGGGTATATGTCATTTCTAATGGCTGAGGAATATTCCATTGTATACATAGACCACATCTTTATCCATTTATCTTGAAGCAAGTCTTTCAAGAGAAGCTTGCCTCAAGTTCCATATGGCTTCCCATTTGCAGCATTTTGAGGACCACTGGCTCTGCTGGGTTGGGAGCCACATGGTAGAGTGAGGCTCAAGTTTGAGATTGCTCTTTGGCTCTCATAGCCTGGCAGCCATAACTGATAAAAGAGTCTCTTGGCAAAGTCAGATGGAGTCCCTGGTCTTCTCTCCATTCCTTTAACTAAGAATTTAAGAATTGTGGATTGACACTCTCCTTTATCAAGCTGTCCACCCCAGACTCTCTTAATTCATCAGCTTCATCATGCTCTTTTATGACAGTGGCTCTGGACTGGGGATGATTTTGCCCTGGAGGGGACATTTGGCAATGCCAGGAGACATTTTTTGTTTGTCACAGCAATGGGAGGGGGTACTACTCATATCTTGTGGACAGAGCCAGATGCTGCTAAACATTCTAGGGTGCACACACAGGACAGCCCTCACAACAAAGAATGATCCAGCCCAGAATGTCAATAGTGCTCAAGCTGAGAAACTGATCTATGCAATAACCACTCGATGGGTACTTCATTCCTGATGACCATGGGGAAATAATGAAATGCATTGTTTCACCTCTGCAGGTTCTGAGAGGATCACAGTTGCACCCCCTCCCTCCAATCCTTCAATCACAGCTGAATTGTCATTGCCTTTTCCTTCAGCCAGTCCAAGTAATTAATCTCAGACTCTGCTCTATTTCTCTGGGAATCTATTGCCTGCAGCCATCCCCGTAGCAATTAGGATGCTGTGGCAAGAAAAATAAACCAACTCACTTTGACTTACACAGACAAGAAATGTACTGGGAGAATATGGGATAACTCACAGAAATACCAAGAGGGCTGGATTCCAGTATCCCCACTGAAATCAGGTAGCCCCATTCATCTGTACCTTAGCCATCTAAAATTATACCACAAAGTTGGTCCAGTGAGGACACCACCACTGGCACCCTGAACATCGACCTGTATAGATTGTGGATTGGACAGGATGTTTCGGCTCTGGTGCCAGGCCACTGCAGCCCCTTGGGACTGGGTACCCCTGATATTCCTGCTGCTGCCACTGCTAGAAAAAAAAATCCCTACTGTTCCTGCTATCTGTGTCCCCTGTCAAAGTCTGGGGCAGGTATATTGAGATGTTAACTGGAAATGATGTTCTGAGAGTGATGATCTGGCAGTTTTAGCTTGTATGCCGGGAGGTGGCCTTTACCTGTGACCAGAACTCATAAGGAGGAGAATTCCCCAGACACGGGAAGTGTTTAGATGGTAGGAAGCAAAACAATGATAACTTACAGATGTAAAGGGTGTTAATTCCTTCTGACATCTGGGTACATATCAGGCCATTTTTATTGTAAACATCTCCAATAGCGAAAGCTTGGATTTATAGGCCTCTCTATTTTTTTTCAGTGCATCAACTCAGGTTAATTTATGGGTTTCTGATCTATCATAACTTCTCTTTGTTACTCTCTCTCTCTTTCTCCCTCTCATACCTTGGTGCAATAGCCTACATTCCTCAGTATAAAAATAGGTATGTCTCCTAAAGATCTTACCCTTTATTATTCAAATTCATTTCAACATGTGTTAGCAGTGCCAAAACAAACAATGCTGGAAATAGTTTCCTAATGAAATAAAGCTAGACAGCATGACTTTTCATTTCTGTCTTTGATTAATTGTGTGCTTTTCTCTTTTATGAAAGATAAATCCACGTGTAGGGCTCCATCAAGGCAGAAAAACAAAGCGACTCTTTTTAAAAGTTCTTACTTTTGGGGTGACATTTTTCTTTTCTTTTTTTTTCTTGTTGTCGCTTGATGAATCTTTCCATTCACCTTTTCTGACAACATCCAAGGTGAAATGTTTTGTGCTTCATAATGAGCTGATGATACCCTGACAGGGCTCTACAAGCATTTCTGGTTAGTCTGTCTTATAAAATACTAACCTTTGTCTGGGAGATTCAGAAATTGCCAGTATGGTAAGGCAGTTATTTTGTTTTTAAGTGTATTTAATGAGGCATTCTGAAGAAAAGATCCACAAGCAGGTCCATTTTGACTTTCACAGGAAGACCAGGGACAGCCAATTTGCCCATCACCGTTGATGTTTTGGTGTGTTGGTAAGAACCCAGCGTTACAGGTGAACATACCAAACAGAGGATTGGTTTTTCCTTATTGCTCAAGGTGTCTTTCCATACTTCCATCTATCATCACTCCAGTTTTATGATGGAGAAACTGACTTGTAGGAAAACAGACCATAGACTCAGAATTAAAAGTCCAGATATTAAGAAACAAGTGATCAAATGAAAACCCAATGCTTTTCCATTTATTAAGACCAGTGCAGGATGGAAGAAGGGAAATCCTTATCTGTCAGAAGCTAGAGATCGCAACTTCCAGTTTAATTCATCAAAATGGCAAACTTTCTTCATCTTCGTTTTAAATAAACTTATTTTAGTATAGTTCTAGATTTATAGAAAAGTTGCAAAGATAGTACAGAGAGTCCCTATATATCCTACACCTAGTTTCCCTTAATGTTAACATCTTATGATAGTATGATATACTTGTCACAGTTGATAAGCCAATATTGATATGTTATTAAATTATTAATGAATATCCAATTTTTTTTCAGATTTCCTTAGTTTTTAAGAATTGAGATATAATCGACATGTAAGATTATATTAAGTTCAGGTGTATAGCATAATGATTTGATATTTGTATATATTCTGAAATGATTGCCATAATAAGTCTAGTTAACATCATTAACACACACAGATGCAAATTTTTTTCTTGTGATAAGAACTTTTCAGATCTACTCTCTTAGCAACTTTGATGTATACAATACAGTATTAACTGTAGTCATTATGCTGTACAGTACATGCCCATGACATTTATTTTATAATCAGAAGTTTGTATATTTTGACCAGCTTCACCCATTCCTCCCACCCCTTTCCTCAACCCCTGCCTCTGGCAACCTGGCAACCATCAATCTATTCTCTTATATCTATGAATTTGGGGTTTGGGGGAGTTTAGATTCCATGCATATGTGAGATCATACGGTATTTGTTTTTCTCTGTCTGATTTATTTTATTTACCAAATGCTCTCCATCCACATGGTCACAAATGGCAGGATTTTCTTCTGTTTTAACAGCTGAATAATATTCCATTGTTTATGTGTATGTGTGCATGTATGTATATGTATATGTCTGCTTTTCCTGCAAGTCGGTTTCTCCTTCCTTAAAACTGGAATAATGATAGATGGCAGTATGGAAAGACACCTTGAGTAAAAAAAAAAAAAACAAATATATATATATATATATACCCTACATTTTCTTTATTCATCTATCAGTGGACACTTAGGTTGCTTCCACGTCTTGGCTATTGTAAGTAATGCTGCAATAAATATGGGGGGGAAGGGGAGCATATATCTTTTAGGGTTTTTGTTTCCTTCAGATAAATACTCAAAAGTGAAATTTCTGGATCATATGTAGTTCTGCTTTTAATTTTTTAGTTTTATTTAATCCTACTGTTTTATTTTTGTTTTTGCCTTCACTTTTGGTTTCACATCCAAAAAGTCATCGCCAAGACTGACATCAAGGAATTCACTGCTTATGTTTTCTTCTAGGGGTTTTAGGGTTTCAGGTCTTAATTTTCAGTATGGTGTAAGAAAGTGGTCCAGTTCCAGTCTTTTGCATGTGGCTGTCCAGTTTCCCCAGTACCATTGTATATTCTTGGTTCCTTTGTCATAAGTTTATTGAGCATATATGTGTGGACTTATTTCTAGGCTATTTTTTAAAAGATTTTATTTATTCATGAGATACACAGAGAGAGGGAGAGAGAGGCAGAGACACAGGCAGAGGGAGCCCGGCGTGGGACTCGATCTTGGGTCTCCAGGATCACACCCCGGGCCAAAAGCAGGCGCCAAACCTCTGAGCCACCCAGGGATCCCCTATTTCTGGGCTATTTTGTTTCACTGATCTACTTGTCTGTTTTGTGCCAATACCATACTGTTTTTATTACTATAACCTTGAATATAGTTTGAAATAAGGAAGCGTGATGTCTCTAGCTTTGTTCTTCTTTTTCAATAGATTACTTGGCTATTCAGGGTCTTTTGTGGTTTTATACAGATTTTAGGATTGTATGTTCTATTTCTGTGAAAAATGCCATTGTAATTTTCATAGAAATTGCATCGTATCCATACATTGCCTTGGGTAGTACAGACATTTTAACAATATTAATTCTTCTAATCCATGACATAGAATATCTTCAATTTATTTGTGTCTTCTTTGGTTTCTTTCATTATGTCTTATAGTTTTCAGCATTTAGAGCTCTTTCACCTCTTTGGTTAAATTTATACCTAGTTATTTTATTCATTTTGATGCAATTGTAAACGAGATTATTTTCTTAATTTCTCTAGTAGTTTGCTGTTAATGGTATAAGTGCAACAGAGTTTTGTATATTGATTTTGTGTCCTGCAACTTTACTAATTCATTTGTTGATTTTAATAGTTTTTTTTTTTTTGGTGAAGTTTTTTTTATATATAGTGTCATGTCATCTGTAAATAGTAACAGTTTTACTTCTTCCTTTCTGACTTGGATGCCTTTTTGTTTCATTTTCTTGCCTAATTGCTGTGGGCAAGATTTCCAATAGTATATTGAATAAATTGGCACGAGTAGGCATTCTTGTCTTGTTCCTTTCATTGTTGAGTATGATTTTAGCTGTGGACTTGTCATATATATTATTGTGTTGAGGTATGTTTCCTCTATATCCACTTTGTTGAGGGTTTTTATCATAAATGAATGTTGGATTTTGTGAAATTCTTTTTCTACATTTATGGACATGATTTTTAGCCTTTTTTTTTTTTTTTAAAGATTTTATTTATTCATGAGAGACGCACACACAGAGAAAGAGAGAGAGAGAGAGAGGCAGAGACACAGGCAGATGGAGAAGCAGGCCCCTTGCAGGGAGCCCAATGTGGGACTCAATCCCGGGTCTCCAGGATCACGCCCTGGGCCGAAGGTGGCGTTAAACTGCTGAGCCACCCAGGCTGCCCTATCCTTCATTTTGTTAATGTGGTGTATCACGTTGATTGATTTGCAAATGGTGAGCCATCCTTACATCTCAGTAACAAGTCCCGCTTAATCATAGTGTATGGTTCTTTTAATGTATTATTGACTTTGGTTTGCTAGTATTTTGTTGAGGGTTTTTACATCTATATGTTCATCAAGGATGTGGTCTGTAATTTTTTGTTGCTGTAGTGTCCTTGGTTGGTTTTGGTGCCAGGGTAATGCTGGCCTTATAAAATGAGTTTGGAAGTGGTCCTTCCTCTTCTGTTTTTTGGAAGAGTTTAAGAAGGAATGGAATTAATTCTTTTTTTGAACGATAGGTAGATTTCACAGGGAAGCTATCTGGTCCTGGACTTTAGTTTGTTGGGAGGTTTTTGATTATTGATTTAATCTCCTTACTAGTAGCTGGTCTGTTCAGATTTCTTTAGTTTTTGTCTAATGTTCTTTTTTTCTGTTCCAGGTCCCACCTGGAACACCATTTTACATTTTGTCATCATGTCTTCTTAGGCTCCTCTTGGTTGTGACTATTTCTTCTTGTTTTTTAATTTTTTTACCTTGTTTTTGATGATCTTGAGAGTTTTGAGGAGTATTGATTATGTATTTTGCAGAATGTCCCTCATTTGAGAATTGTCTGATAGTGTACTCTCATGAGTACTCAGCTGCTGCTGACTCCCCCCCCCCCCACTGCTCCCCCAGGGCTACACCAATGAAATGAGGCTACCAATTGTAGTTCATGAACTACTAGCGCCCTCAGGGGCTGGCAGAAAAAAAATGCTTTCTAGAGGAATAAAACATCATCTTAGGTCCAAATTAATTCTATAACTATTTTTTCAAATACTATGCCAAGCAAACACAAAACAATAATGAGGTACATGAAAAGATAAAACAACATGAACAACAGTCCTGAGAGACACAACAGAATGCATGAATTGGCCACTGGGAAGGAACTCCAAATATTGAAAATACCAGACTCAAACTATCACAGAGCTTTGCTTAACCATGTTCATGGTGATAAGGGTCAACCTTGGAAACATTAGCAAGGAATTGGAAATTTAAAAAGGGATATTGCAGATTTGAGGATTTATAAACACCATCAACTCTCAACCTTGGTTATCATTCTTCCTTTCAAATGGTGTTTTTGGAGTTTGCTAACTTAATACATCCTCTTCCCTACTGGGGAATCAAAATGGAAGGCAGCTTCTCCCTGTCCTGAGCATCAAAGGCCCTGATCTAAGTCAAGTTTTGGAGGGGAACTTAGGGTATACTGGGAGGTTCTAGACTCTGATTTTTTATTCCATTCCACACCACTTCTCTGTTCTTACAAAATCATCTTTTTAAAAAAAAGATTTTATTTATTTGAGGGGGGAGAGCACAACCAGGGGGAAGAGCAGAGAGAGAGGGAAAAGCAGGCTCCCCACTGAGCAGGGAGCCTGAAGTGGGGGGCTGGAGCCCAGGACCCTGGGATCATGATCTGAGCTGAAGGCAGACTCTTAACTGACTGAGCCACCCAGGTGCCCCACAAAATCATCTTTTGACTACTTTTTTCCAGACTAAGAGGATAAGATTGACGATAGAAAAGCCTCCACTTGTCTCTTCCAAATTTTGGCCTTGTAGTTCTATAGTATCTTTTATCTCTATGATGTTTTTAAGGTTAAAGAACTATTCATCCAGATTTTATTGCTGTCTTTAGTGGAAGAGTTGGTCCAAATGACCTCTGGTGCTGTTCCCAGCTGGAAGTAACCCTCTTCCCTTTTCATGACAACCCTCTGCTTCCAGGGACCACACCTATCCTTTACCAAAAAAGTTTAAACTAAAGCTCAGAGAAAATTGAAGCCTGCTTACCACAGTGAAAAGTGCGAGCTAAGTGCTTGGCAGTCAGCCAGTTGTTCTGCAATGTTCCTTTTTCTTTTTTACCAGGATCCCCAGGTGATTCTCATGCGCATTACAGTTTGAAAACCATTTATGGTTCAATATGATATGAATTATCATATTCCTGGTTAGATTATCGACAGGAGTGTACCTGTGAGCAGTGCATGTGTGTGCTTTGTGTGCACATGTGTGTGAGAGTGTAGTCTGATTCTATGTTATTTTCAATTATTTGGAGAATCCATAGTTCATTGTAGATCTGACTGGACCATACTTGCTAAGAACCTTGTATGTGACGTTCAGAAATGAATTGCCTCTTCCCTTCCCCTTCCCTCTTTCCACCCTTTTCTCTCCCACATCCTCACACAGCTCCCACCTCGCTCTTAGGTCTGGCCTCACAGAACCCTCTTTCTGATCACCCCTCCTGAAACGGTCCCTGCCATCCTCTATCCCCTGACCCTGCTTTATCTTTCTTCATAACATTTATTCATTTATAACATTATTAAATACAGGTATTTAAGATTTTAATTGTCTGCTGTTGCCTCCCGCACCCCTGTGCTAGAGCCTGAGCCCAGTGGGAGCCAGGAATCTCTCTGCAATGCTCACCGTGTTATCACTGAGTCTCTGCTTACCCAATTAAAATGTTTTGCCTCATTTTTAAAAAATTTTTATTTATGATAGTCACACACACAGAGAGAGAGAGAGAGAGAGAGAGAGAGGCAGAGACACGGAAGGAGAATCAGGCTCCATGCACCGGGAGCCCGATGTGGGACTTGATCCCGGGTCTCCAGAATCGCACCCTGGGCCAAAGGCAAGCGCTAAACCGCTGCACCACCCAGGGATCCCCTGTTTTGCCTCATTTTTGCAAAAAAAACACTAGTGGTTTAGGAGCACAAACTACTTTTCAACTTTATTTTCAAGTTGAAATTTAAGAAGAAATTCAAGAAGGCTGTATTCCAGCTCATGTTTTTGTACTGATTTTTTGTTCAAGAGTTCTTTTTGTATCTAACCACATTTAAGGCATTGAACTAATTGACAAGTATAGAAGACAAATACCAGAGTCTCTCAGAGCTTGGGATTTGGAATTTTTTTTTCTTCCTCATAATTTTTGTTTTATGTCTTTTTAAGAAGATTAAAAACAAATTTTAAGTGATCTCTACACCCAGCATGGGGCTTGAACTTAACTCCCTGAGATCAAAAGTTGCATACTCTACTGACTGAGCCAGCCAGGTGCCCCTGTTTTATTTCTTGTTTTGTTTTATGTTTCAAATATTTATTCAAACATTCAAATATTATAAATCATCAAAAATATTCACTGTTTAGCTTTAAAGTAATTATATCAAAAATCCACTGTTCCTACGGAACATGAAATGATCATGCCAATTTGCAAAGGGCAGGGAATAAAAAGCCAGAAGGTGATATTAAGATGATTTCTTACTCACCATATACAAGAAGGAATGAAAATTGCTTAAATATAAAAGAAAGCTTATCTGATAGGGGCAATAAAGAATGACTTTTCCAAAAAGGAAAAATATTTAGACCACTTAACCTACTGTAATAGTAGAAATGTAATATGGACCCTGATAATCATACCATGTTCATTCTTTACTAAATCCTTTAAGCTTTTAAATGTCATTTTCTTGGATTAGTTTAACCAAAATCATGGTCAGTCCAAACATCTGAACATTTTCATAGTGATGACACTTGGATATATCTGATCAAAATTTAGCAACTAACTGTTAACAAAGTAAAAAAGATGAAGTTCACTACATTGTACTACAAGTCAAAAACAGCTGGTCAACAAATAAATTATGCCCAATGGAGAGCAACTTGGTAATAAAAGGGAAGTATGTTTTCGTGCAAAAACATGGATGAATCTCAAAAACATTGAGCTAAGCAAAAAAAGGCAGTCACGTAATACACCTATATGTGGTGCCATTCATGTGAAATCCAGAAAAGGAGAAAAAAAAAAAAAAGAATCATCTCTAGTGGCAGAAATCAGATTACTGGTTACCTGGGACTAAGAGGAAAGGTATCTGAATGTAAAAGGGCACAGGGAATCTTTTTGGGCGCTGGAAATGTTTTATGTCTCAATTGTAGTGATGGTCACATGGGTGTATATATTTGTTAAATTCATCAAGTTTTATACTTAAAATGGGTGCAGTTTATTGTATATAATTATACCTTAACAAAGTTGATTGAAAAAGATACTAACGTCCATTTCCCCAAAACTTTTACTCTATGTATTTTTCTCGTAAAAACAACTTCAAGACTCCTTTGATATGATTATTGCATTACCTATGAAAAATATGTTCTCAGGACACCTGGGTGGCTCAGCGATTTAGCACCTTCCTTTGGCCCAGGGCATGATCCTGGAGTCCTGGGATCGAGTCCCACATCAGGCTCCCTGCATGGAGCCTGCTTCTCCCTCTGCCTGTGTCTCTGCCTCTGTGTGTGTGTGTCTCTCATGAATAAATAAAATCTTTAAAAAATATATATGTTCTTAATTTGCTGTGTTAACACTACCAATAATGATAATAATATTATTAGCCATGTTTTATTAAACTGCTGTTCATGTTATGTAGTAAACATCTTCTTTAGGATCTACCTGATATGGGCATCCACACCTAACGTATGCTCCTGAAAGCTTTCGACCAAAACTTTCTCATTGGTTTTTCCTTTTTTAAAAAAAGTTTTTATTTTAACCACCCAGTGTTCATCATAAATGCACTCCTTAATCCCCTTAATCACCTATTTCACCCATCCCCCTATTTACCTCCCTTCTAGTAACCATCAATTTGTTCTCTGTAGTTAAGAGTCTCTTTTTTGGTTTGTCTCCCTCTTTTTTTCCCTTTGCTCATTTGTTTTGTTTCTAAATTTCCACATATGAGTGAAATCATGGTATCTTTCTCTGATTGACTTATTTCACTTAACTTTATACTCTCTAGCTCTATCCGTATTGTTGCAAATGGCAAGATTTCATTCTTTTTATGGCTGAATAATATTCCATTGTGTGTGTGTGTGTGTGTGTGTGTGTGTGTGTGTATCTTCTTTATCCATTCATTAATCAATGGACACTTGGCTGCTTCTGTATCTTGGCTATTGTAAATAATGCTGCTATAAACATGGGAATATGTGCATCCCTTTGAATTAGTGTTTTTGTATTCTTTTTTATTTTATTTTATTTATTGATGAGAAACACACACACACACACACAGGGAGAGAGAGAGAGAGAGAGAGAGAGAGAGAGGCAGAAACACAGGCTCCATGCAGGGAGCCTGACGTGGGGCTCGATCCTGGGACTCCAGGATCACACCCTGGGCCGAAGGCATCGCTAAACTGCTGAGCTACCCAGGCTGCCGTGTTTTTGTATTCTTTAGGTAAATACCCAATAGTGTGATTGCTGAATCATATGGTAGTTCTATTTTTAACTTTTTGAGGAACCTCCATACTGTTTTCTACAGTGACTATACCAGTTTGCATTCCCACCAGCAGTACAAGAGGGTTCCTTTTTCTCCACATCCTCACCAACATCTGTTGCTTTTTGTGTTTTTGATTTTAGCCACTATGACAGGTGTGAGGTGATATCTCATTGTGGTTTTGATGTGCATTTCCCTGATGATGAGTGATGTTGAGCATCGTTTCATGTGTCTGTTGGCCATCTGGATGTCTTCTTTGGAGAAACATATGTTCATGTCTTCTGCCCATTTTTCAGTTGGATTATTTGTTTTTTGGGTGTTGAATTTTATAAGTTCTTTGTATATTTTGGATAGTAACCCTTTAATGGATATATATCATTTGCAAATACCGTCTCCCATCCCCTAGGCTGCTTTTTAGTTCTGTTGATTGTTTCCTTTGCTATGCAGAAGCCTTTTATTTTGATATAGTCAACAGTTTAATTTTGCTTTTGTTTTCCTTGCCTCAGAAGGTCTCTCTAGAAAAACATTGCTATGGCCAATGTCAGAAAAATTATTGCCTGTGCTCTCTCCTAGGATTTTTATGGTATCATGTTTCACATTTAGGTCTTTAAATCTATTTTGAGTTTATTTAATATTTTTTGTTTGTTTTGTTTTTAAAGATTTTATTTATTTATTCATGAGAGACACAGAGAGAGAGAGAGGTAGAGACATAGGTAGAGGGAGAAGCAGGCTCCACGCAGGGAGCCCGATATGGGACTCGATCCTGGGTCTCCAGAATCACGCCCTGAGCCGAAAGCAGACACTTAATTGCTGAGCCACCCGGAGATCCCTTGAGTTTATTTCTGTATGTGGTATAAGAAAATGGTCCAGTTCAATCTTTTTCATGTAGCTGTTCAGTTTTCCCAACACCATTTGTTGAAGAGACTGTCTTTTTCCCATTGGATGTTCTTTCCTGCTTGGTCAAAGATTAATTGACTGAGTAAGTATGGGCTTATTTCTGGATATTCTATTCTGTTCCATTGATCTATGTGTCTGTTTTTTTGTGCCAGTACCATACTGTTTTGATTATGACAGCTTTGTAATATAACTTGAAGTCTGGAATCGTGATGCCTTCAGCTTTGCTTTTCTTTTTCAAGATTACTTTGGCTATTCAGGGTCTTCTGTGGTTCCATACAAAATTTAACATTTTTTTAAAGGTTTTATTTTTAAGTAACCTCTACACCCAGTGTAGGGCTCAAACTCACAACCCTGAGATCGTATGCTGTACCAACTGAGCTAGCCAGGCACCCCCATGCAAATTTCAGGATTCTTTGTTCTAGTTCTATGAAAAATGCTGTTGATATCTTGATAGAGATTGTATTAAATGTGTAGATTGCTTTGGTAGTATAGACATTTTAACAGTATTTGTTCTTCCAATCCATGACTGTGGACTGTCTTTTCATTTCTTCGTGTCATCTTTAATTTCTTTCATCAGTGTTTTTTAGCTTTCAGAAATAGTTCTTTCACCTCTTTGGTTAGATTTAGTCCTAGGTATCTTTTTAGTTTTGGTGCAATTATAAGTGGGATTGTTTTCTTAATTTTTCTTATTGCTGCTTCATTATTGGGGTATAGAAATGCAACAGATTTCTGTACATTGATTTTGTATTCTGTGACTTTACTGAATTCATTTAACAATTCTAACAGTTTTTTGATGGAATCTTTCAGGTTTTCTTTACATATAGTATCATGTCATCTGCCAATAGTGAAAGTTTTACTTCGTTATTGGTATCAATATCATTTATTTCTTTTTACTGTCTGATTGCTGTGGCTACAACTTTCAATACTAAGTTGAGTAAAAGTGGTGAGGGTGGACATCCTTGTCTCATTCCTGACCTCAGGGGAAAGGCTCTCCATTTTTCCCCAACGAGAATAATGTTAGCTGTGGAATTTTCATATCCATTGATTTATTCTTATCCACTAAGAAATAATAGAAAGATGTGATGAGTTTCATAATTTTAATGTAGTATAAAATCTATATCTACAATGTATATTTAAATGTGCCAAGTAATAACTTATTGTGCATAAGTTGTTTTTCTTATTACAGCTAGGAATTAGAATTACATTTACAGAATAGGACTAACAAGGGAAAAAGTAGATAGAAAAAGCCCAAATGAGATTAATTTATACTGTGAATCTCATAGTAAGAAATGAAGAATAAAACAAACTGGGCACTCTGAGAAGCCTTAGAAATCACAGTCCATGCGAGCTGGTTCTGTTGCTGCCTGTTAATAAGCTGGCCACTTTCTGCACTCTGATTGAGAAAGTCATTATTTTTCTTTGTTGGTTGTAATTTCTGCTGATGCTGGTACTCTTATTATAGCAGTCCTGTAACTCAGTTGGCTAGGATTGATTCGTAGACTCTGGGTCTTTATTGATAACCTTTACTGACCTTGTCAGATTCACAGATCCTCATTATGGCCAAAGTCCAAAGTGCTTCATGAAACAAAATGTTTTGGCACAAGCATGTGATTCTGTGAACACTGGCCTGAAAAGAGGTTGCTGTGCAATGAGAGACCATTGCTACCTAAACCAACAATTTTCCTTGAAAATCCCAGTGTAAAATATGCACATATATGTTTGTTTATTCTTCAGTAGGGTGCCTCTAGCTCCCTATTCCAGCATCCTTTGTACTCCAAGGAAATTAAAGCATGCCTTGAATTCTGATAGTGTCTGCATGAACACACACAAAAAACCCCCTAAATCGTATCCATCTCTGTGTTGACATAGATTGAGGTCTTTTCCAGCTTTCACAGCAAAATTGAATTCCTGCAAAAAAAAAATTGTTTCATGCAATAAGATGTAATCTCTTAAACCTTTTACCATTGGTTTCTTATCATTGAATTTGGAGAATTATGTTCCGGGAATATGAATGTGTTAGTGAAGAAAATAATGTTTTGAAACCCAGAGAAGCAGCTTTTTATCAGTATTCATAAAAACCAAATCCTTATTTCCTGGAAGAGCAAAGCAAATGATGACATTCCCTGCAGTAACTTCATCAATTAGTTCATAAATTTCCTTGAGTGTCCACCCACGGTGTGTAGAATCCTGCTTTACATGCTCTGGAGCATTAAGAAAAAATAATGGAGGAGGTGTTTTGCCCCCAAGGAATGTGATTTTGGTTAATATTAACTAAGAGACATGCAAAAATACAATGTGTGTGTGTGTGTGTGTGTGTGTGTGTGTATGCACACTTCTCTATAGTATCTGTCTTCATCATTATTGATCCTCTGCAGCTAAATACAGAGATTAACTAGGTATGATGGTTGTGTTTAGGACAAAGAGAAAGTAAATGGATTAGAAAGTACAGTTAACATAATTTTAAAAAATCTCTGCTAGTACTGGCATAGTCCTCCACTTCTTCGTCTTCAAGTCAATGCCTTGGTTTGACCATGAATTAGACTTTAAATAGACATAGGTGAGTCTCCTATAACAGGGTATAGAACAAGCTAGCAACATGAGAGTAACAAAGGACTCAATTGCAACTTCAAAATTCCCCAGCAACCTTTTCATTTTAGGAAGAACTGTAGTCTGGAGCGGACACTGGCAGAAGAAGTATTGATGTCTTTTGATGTACCCATTTGTTTTGTCCAAAGCACCTAACCAGTTGGGATCTGAAGACCAAGCTGATAACTCAAGGAGGACCTCTGATACTTGGTGCAGAAGCCACCCTTGGCTTTACAGGAGACTTGTAGCTCCTCCCTGCCACTTAGCCTTTATTAGGAACTTCTCAGTCTATCTGTACATGTTTCCAAAAATTTTGAACCTTGAAAAAAAATAGGACTGAGTTCTCACTCTTTTCCTTCCAGAAGCCTTCTTGTCTCCTTATGAAAGTAACCACCCATTTTTTAAAAAAACTTTAAGTTCTATGTAATAATAGCAGTGGAAGTGTGTGCAATGCCTTCAGACTCACCAAACCTTTAACTACACCAGAGGCATGTTCAACCTGCCCACCTACATCTTCTCCACCTCCCTGATACAAGGAGTGTGACTCAGGGGAGTTTAGGATCAAATTTAAAGATGCCTGCTACACATTTTCCTGAAAAAAAATTATGCAAGATATGCACTCTCATGTATATACATGTTTAACATCACAACACTCTTTACAATTTTGATTAATCTTTCAAATACTTAAGTAAAATCGACAGCTTAGGAAAGGTCTCATGTTTACCCTGTGGTTTGCCTAAATCCTGGTCCATTGTCAATGTGGGTGTAAGTATTTCAGCTTGAAAAGGATGAAAGTGATAATTGACTTGCAAAAATTATGAAACTAGTGCTTTAGAGACTCCTGGGAGGAAAAAAAGTCACTTCTGTTTGGAAAATATTCAAGGAGAACTTGATAGAGGAAAGTTTATTTTCAATCATGGTATTACTTGCATAGGCTTGAGCCAACCTTGTGTACAAACCTTTCATCTGTGCAATGCTTCTCCTTTCCCAGTCCTTCGGCATACATTTCAAGATGGCAGTTTGTGTGGAATTTTCAAAGAAGGTCAAAGGCTGGATGTGATTAGAGGTGTGATCTTGAAAAAGTGCAGGTTGTATTTGTAGAAAGGATAGACTGTTTTGACTCAAATGCATCAAGTTTATAGTGTCAAGTTATAGGAGAGGTGACATTCAGGTATGAGGGCACAGGTGATAGGAATGCTCCGCTCACACAAGTCTTTGTGAGAAGAAAGACCCTTTCTGCCCCCATAGAAATCAGAGTGCAGACTTCTCTGCTTGCTTCCACTAGGGGTTTTATTTTTATTTTTAATTTTTTAAAAGATTTTATTTGTTTGAGAGAGAGAAAGTGAAAGATAGAGCACGAGTAGTGGGGAGGGGCAGAGAGAGAAGGAGAAGCAAACTCCCCACTGAGCAGGGAGCCTGATTTGGAGCTTGATCCCAGGAGAAGCAGGCTCCCTGCTCAGCGAGGCTTGCTCCCTGGGATTTGGGGCTTGATCCCAGGACCCTGGGATCATGATCTGAGCTGAAGGCAGTCACTAAACCTGACTGAACCACCCAGGTGCCCCTTTAAGGAGTTTTTAAGTAGGAATCTGCCAAGACCCTCAAGTAAAAATTTGAATTTTCTGCCAGATTTAAAATAATAAACATTATATGAATTTGTCGAAATTTTAATTTTCCTGTTGAGAATTTAATTTTTCTATTTTTTGAAACTTTTTATTTAATAGGATATTCCTAACACTTGGATTTACCTTCAATATTCTCCCACTTTTACCCTTAGTGCCCAGATTTTGGTTCTCAACACCATTCCCATGACAATGAACCAGGGCTCCCTACCGAAATGGCTGATTCCAGGTCTGAGACAGGAAATGTGTAAGACACCCCATCACACCAAAAAAACAAGAGAGCTCTCAAAGACTTCTGGAGACACATCAGTAGGAATCAGGAAGCAACTTGAAGTGGTCTTCACTTGCCAAAAAGTGATAATCTGGACATTTCTAAAATATGCATTTATGATAAATATAAATTTCAATGGATTGAAATAAATCGATCTCAGTGGATTGAAATAAGTCAGTTAAGTCTTTAAAAAACCCATGGATTTATAATGATATGCCCACCCTTACAAAAAAACAAAGCAAAATTAAGAACCCTCATTGATGACCTCATTAATCATAAGACCTATGGAACCAATGCACTATGCTAAAAAATGGTTTGAAAGGGCAAAAGCCAAGCATTTAGCCTATCTTTTTTTTTGTATGAAGTATGCTCCAGAGAATGTAAAACTGAGCTTTTGCACAGCCTCCCCTGCCCCTGGGCATGGCCGCTTCTTCAGTGGACATCCCCGCCACTACTACCGCCACCTGCTCTAACACTGCAGCTGTCTCAGGCTCCCCTGCAGTAAGAGCTGGGCTCTGAACCTGTGCTTCCTACCAGCTGCTGAGGGGCACCAAGCAGCCCTGGTGCCCAGATCCAACCTGAGAGCATGAGCATAAAGATGCTGCCTCCTTCATGTGCTTCTGGACCAGATACAGTGTCAGACATGAGGGCGTGGGATCTGGCTTTCCCAAATGCTACCCTGGCCAGTCTGATAGTTCAACCAGAAGGTTAGAGGAGTTAACAGCTCTTGAAATGAACTTTGAATTTTGACCAACGAGAGGTGAGATATGGGAAACCATCAGCAGATAGATTTGCCCTCCCTCCTCCGTTATGGACTATTCCAACGGGTAGTGCTTCACACCTCTGAAAGATGTCTGATGTGACCAAACGACCAGTCGTGTATTTCTGTGAGGCTCTAACAGCTCAGTCACATACCTCTTTGCATTTGCTTTTCCTCCTTCCCTGCCTTGCTTCCCTTTTTCTTTCACTCATGCTGTCCTTGAGGTATGTCTCCCACTAAAACTTAGAGCATGCACACTTGGCTTCAAACTTTGGTTTCTAGGGAACTTAGTTAATTCATAGGGTGACCAAATGGATGAAGGAGCAAAAAACAAAATTGGCATGATGTAAGTTGATAGATGACAAAGACATGATAGAGCTAGAATATCACCAGTTTGCAATGTTATAAAATATATTTTATACCTATCAGTGACTGATGATACTATGTTCTTTTTATTTTTATTTTTTTTTATTTATGATAGTCATACAGAGAGAAAGAGAGAGAGGCAGAGACACAGGCAGAGGGAGAAGCAGGCTCCATGCACCGGGAGCCTGATGTGGGATTCGATCCCGGGTCTCCAGGATCGCGCCCTGGGCCAAAGGCAGGCGCCAAACCGCTGCGCCACCCAGGGATCCCACTATGTTCTTTTTTTAAATCCATGGATTTGTAATGATATTCTCACTCTCCAAAAAAAAAAAAAAAAATTAAAAAACCCTAATGGAGGGGCACCTGGGTGCCTCAGTCCATTAAGCATCTACCTTTGGCTCAGGTCATGATCCCAGGGCCCTGGGATCAAGCCCCAAATCCCAGGGAGCAAGCCTCGCTGAGCAGGGAGCCTGCTTCTCCCTCCCCTTCTGCTCTCTCTCTCTCTCACTCTCAAATAAAGAAAGAAAGTCTTAAAAAAAAAAAAACTCCTTAAAGAAAACCTTTCATTCAGTTGATCAACCAACATTATTTTGGTACCTTCTGTTTGCAAATTCTTTAGGCTCTCCAACTGCTTACAGGTTCTTTATAATTGTATGTGGGTCCTGAGAATGGGAGCTTGCAAACAGCCAGGAATCTGTGTACATATGTTTTACAAAGCTCAGTTAAGTATAACAGTTAAGTATAAATGGGTCCAGGGAGAATGAGGTGGAAGAGAAAATGAATTTCTTTAGCAAATAGCCATTTACCTTCCATGTGCCTGGCCTCTGCTATGGAGAATTCAAAGGTGAATTTATTTATCTGTCCATCTATTTATCTATTTTTATTAATTTTTTTACTTTGATTCCAGTGTAGTTAACATGCAGTATTATATTAGTTTCAGGTGTACAATATAGTGATCCAACACTTTATACAACACCCGGTGCTCATCCACAAGTGCACTCTTTAATCCCTATTACATGTTTAAACCTCCCCCCCACCTCCCCTCTGGTAGCCATCAGCATGTTCTCTGTAGTTAAGCGTGTTTCTTGGTTCGTCTCTCTCTCTCTCTCTCTCTCTCTCTTTCTCTTTTTTTTTTTTTTGCCTTTGCTCATTTGTTTTGTTTCTCAAAGGTGAACTTAAAATACAAAGTTAAAAAAAAAGAAGTTTATCCCTCTAGGTATTTCCAGATTATTTGAAAGTAAGAGAAGAAAACAAAAAGAAGAGAAGAAAAATGTCTTTTGGGATATGAACTGCCGTAGACAGAAGGAGAGCCCTACAGCCAAAGTGGAGCCAGAGTAGGGCTTCTGGGAGAAAGAAGCATTAAATTTAGTCTTGAAGAATGACTCCCAGGTAGAAAAAGGCTGTAGCGCTGGAAAATAGAGTACTTAAACTATAGGGAAAAAAGCACATGTAAAGCCAAAGAGAAGGGAAAGGGAATATCCTAAAGGAATGGCAAGGCGTTTTGTGCAGGACATGTGGAGCAGGCCCCGTGATGAGGAGGAGAGGAAGGGTGGGCAGGCTGGGGATGCATTCAGTAGTCAAACTGAAAACAGGCTCATCGGTGCCGAGCCATTAGAGAGTTAAGTGAGATTGAGCTCATGTGGGAAATATCATTTATGAATAGAATTTTGTCATTTCCTTCGTAGATGTTGACTTTATTTTATTTTATTTATTATTTTATTTTATTTTATTTTATATTTTATTTTATTATTTTATTTTATTTTATTTTATTTATTTTATTTTATTTTATTGGAGTTCGGTTTGCCAACATATAGCGTAACACCCTGTGCTCATCCCATAGATGTTGACTTTAAAACAATTTGGGGGCTTCGATGGATAGAGCGAAGACCAACATGTTCTGAACAAACCAGTGGACACTGGGAGGCCAGGGGTGCAGGCTGGCGGTGCAGGGAATGTGGTGGGCAGTAGCTGCTCCAGATAGCCATCAGGGTCCCAGAACTTTCTTTACTGAAGCTCTAATTTCACCTATTTCAGTTCCTCTCTTGACTTCCAGTCTTGACTCCATAGTGACTTTTCATTAGGAACTCTCTTTCTGGGCAGCCCCAGTGGCCCAGCGGTTTAGCCCCGCCTTCAGCCCAGGGTGTGATCCTGGAGACCTGGGATCGAGTCCCACATCGGGCTCCCTGCATGGAGCCTGCTTCTCCCTCTGCCTGTGTCTCTGCCTCTCTCTCTCTCTCATGAATAAGTAAATAAAATCTTAAAAAAAAATAAAAAAGGAACTGTTTCCCAGTTCCTGAAGTCGCTGATAATTTTTGAGTGGCTGAAAGCCATCTTTGGGTCCTGAACTCTCACTTGGTAGGTCTTTAAACTGATAAGAGTATAGGCTTATGGCAGGCTTCTAGGATTGATCCATTTGGGGTTAGGAACTCCCATGGGAAGTTTAATTTAAGGCCTGATGAATAAGACCCTGTGGATGGTGTCACACTGTTTGTGTTAGGATAAATCTAAGCCTCATAATAAAGACACTCCAAAACAGCATGACTTTAATAATGACAACAGTAATAATAAATTTTTTTTCAAGTTTCTTTCTGTCACATAGTAGTTCCTTTTCTTTTTAAGACTTTTATTTATTGAGAGAGAGAGAGTGAGTGAGAGAAAGAGAAGGAGCATGGGCAGAGGCAGAGAGGGAGGGAGAAGCAGACTCCCCACTGAGCGGAGAGCCCAATGTGGGCCTCAATCCCAGGACTCTGGAATCACAACCTGAGCCAACGGCAGACCCTTAATCGACTGAGCCCCCCAGGAGCCCCTCGCACAGTGGTTTCAAAGTGAGTGTGGCAGGTCAGTATGGTAGCTTTGCTCCTCTGAGGACCCAGGCTGGCTCCAAGTCATGGCTCTACTGTCCCTTGGCTGGTGGCCTCAGACTTCAAGGTGCATAGGAACTCCTCAGGGATTTTGTTAAAAATGCAGATTCTATTTTAGAAGGTCTGGGGCTGATCGGGGGCACCTGGGTGACCCAGTGGATTAAGTGTCTGCCTGAGAATCAGGTCATGATTTCAGGGTCCTGGGATCCAGCCCCGTGGTGAGCGCCCTGCTCAGCAGGGAGTCTGCTTCTCCCTCTCCCTCTGCCCCTTTCTCCTCTGCGTGGGAAAGCCTTCGTTCTCTCTCTCTCAAATAAATAAATAAAATCTACAAAAAAAAAAGAAGAAAGAAAGAAAGAAAGAAGAAAGAAAGAAAGAAAGAAAGAAAGAAAGAAAGAAAGAAAGAGAGAGAGAGAAGGCCTAGGGCAGGAGCTGAGACTCTGCATTTCTAACAGTGGCCTGGTGATGCAGCTGCTAGTCCCTGCCCTTCTCTGGGGTTGCAAGACCCTAGCGCGTTCCTACGTTGTCGGAGCTGGGCCGCAGACACGTTCAGGGTCTGACCTGCAGGGAAGGGATAGGTGGGGGCTGGGGGTGGAGAATCCTTGGATGATGGGAGGTGGCACCTGCCACTTCTGCTCCCGCTCCTTGGGTGGAATCTTCACTACCTGGCCACACCTCGCTGCAGGACCATCTGGGCACGTAGTCTTGCGGCGCAGTCGGGCACACAACTACAATTCTAGCACTTTGGGACGGGGGGGGGGGGGCAGATGTTGGCAGACATCTCACAGTCCCTGTCACATCACTCTCTCTAAAGCTCCCTCATGCACCTCCCAGGGGCGTCTGGCAATCACCCAAGAAGGTGAGGCGGACCCAGAGAAGTGTCCAGGACGCTTTCCAGACCCACACTTCACAGCATTCTTTGCTTCGACACCTTCTTGAAAAATTCCATGCCTGGAATTTCCCGAGTACAGAGGTGGCCTCTTTTTTTTTTTTTTTTAATTTTATTTATTTATTCATGAGAGAGACAGAGGCAGAGGGAGAAGCAGGCTCCATGCAGGGAGCCTGACGTGGGACTCAATCCCAGGACTCCAGGATCAGGCCCTGGACTGGAGGCAGACGCTCAACCGCTGAGCCACCCAGGCGTCCCACAGAGGTGGCCTCTTTAAGGAGAGAATGCACGAGCAGACTTTCTTCTTTCTACCTCCGTGACTTTGAAAGTGAACGAAACGACCAGACTGTACCTCCTTGAGAGCGACTCCTTTTAATGCTTCCTGTTTGGGTGAGAAGACGTTGATGGTTCGAGGCCAGGGTCACATCATTTCAGCAAAGACCGTCTTGCCGGGCTGCAGCAAGTGTGCCGCAGGTTTTCCCATCCAGTGGGTGAGATAAAATAATAAATGAGTGCAGGCTGCTGGCCAGATGCATAGGCAGCCTGAGAATGAATCATAATCACTACATTTGCAATAAAGCCCCCGTTTATATGCAGACAGACAGCAACATTAGATGGTCAAATAGCTCAAGGATGAAAATGAAAATTGAATGCAAAACTTATTGTTCATGAGGGATGATATTTGTCCTACTATTTTTATTTACCTGATTGAAAAGTGTCCGGCTTATCCACTGAAGGAAAAATCTCATTTCCTGATACTCTTCTCAATACTCAAGCAAATGAAATAGAATTAACTAAAAATGGAATGATATAATCTGCTTTAGCCAAAAGGCTAGAAGGGCAAGGAATAATTGAGTAAGCACTCCATGGCTGCTCTCATAGGTCCTGAATAAATGAATGTGTAGGGAGAGATACTAAGCTGCTCTCTGAAAAAAATAAAATTAAATATGTATATTATCCCCTCAAAATACAGACCTAGGAAACAATGAGCCTTTAGTTGGATTTTCTCCCCAGCATGGTATTTCTATGCTTTCACCGAAATGAAAAAAATCTCAAAATAAGAAGAAACCCTGAGATATTACTTTTGAAATCAAATAAGGCTACGGCGCGCTTCCATTAGCCCCAACAGTTACTTCCAATTATTGTGACCAAATTTTCTCATCTGCGTTTCTGTAGAGAAACAATATTTGTATTTCAGGATTGGAAAGCTGAGAATTGAATCATTTTATGCGGATGCTTGAGACTGCAGCAGCCGTCTTAGAAGAGAAGGACCAATTCTCCCTGGACTCTGGAGTCCAAAGACGCAGACTTAAATCCCAGCCACTTCGTTTTCGAATCATCATGATAATGATGAAAATAATGATGAAGAAGATGCCGATGGCCATGGCAATGGGCAGCGTCTGCGGAGCGCTCACTGAGGACGTGACACTGTTCAGATGCTTTCACGTGTCAACTCTTTCATTCTCCTACCTGAAGGCAGGTGGTACTATAATCCCCACTTTACAGATGAGAAGAAATGAGGCCCAGGGATGCTAAGTGACTCTCCTGAGGTCGTATGGCCAGTATAGCAGACAATGTTCACCCCAAACCCTGCTGCCGCTTTCTGGACACAAAGGCAGCTGACATTTCCCTGCCTCTTTGGCAGTCAGGGTGGCACTGGCCCAAGTACTAGCTGATGGAATGTGAGAGATGGGTGTCGTCTTCAGAAGCCGGAGTGCCCCCTCCATGCATCTTTTTTAGATGAAGATGATGATGGGACACTGGGGGGGGGGGGGGGGGCGTGTCGTGTGTGTGCAGAGCCACAGGTGGAAGGGGTCTGGGTCCCTGAATCACTCCCGTCCATCAGGAGCAGCCTCCTTTGCATCTACTCCAATGACGTAGACAATGACAAACTTCTACTTTGTCCCAACTGTTACCCTCCCGGGGTGGGGTGGGGGGGGGTACTCCTTGTTACCACCTTGATTACCAGCACTGGCTAACTCCCCAGAAGTGGTGCAATCTGGATTTGAATCCAGGCAGTCTGGCGGCAGAGTCCACCTGGCTTACATCACTTGACCAGCTTCCTTATTTGAAAAATGGGAGTGATTGTGACCACCTGTCTCTCCAGGCTTCTAAGCTGGTGTCCTGAGGTCTCCAGAAGAAGACTGAGTTCTGTATGGTTTCTGAGACGATCTGGGACAGAGTCAGAAGTACCCCGTGACGTTTGGCTTGGTGTTGGGTGAATAGTCTACCCAGGGTTGGAGCCTTGCTAGGGCCATGACTCTCTCTCTCTCTCTCTCTCTCTGTCTCTCTCTCTCGGGACCTTAGACGTCAGCTGGTTTCTCTACAGGCTCCATGATGCTCTTTCTGCCATTCCCCATCTCCAGGTGAGATGTCTCCTGGCCCAGGCCAGGCACAGCCCATCCCTTCTCTGTAATGTGTGCCATGGTTTCCCCTCTAGGGGGGGTTGCCTATAAAAGCACCAATCCTCCCACCTCCAGCCCCTCCCACTATAGCTTCTTCCTATCTCTTGCTCCTCTGCCCCTGAGATCCCAGTGTGACGTGAGCCAGCTTGCCTGACTTTTCACCCTACTAGTGTTGGTCCTGCCTCCAGGAAAGGGTTATGGTAAGGATGAATTTAGGTATATAAAAGCACATTACAAATGTATGGTATAAAATTGGTTATTGACATGTTCAATTTTTTAAATCTCATGCAAAAGAGGGAATTTTGTGGTGCTCCAGTAGGTGTTAGTTGGGAAAATGGCCCAGATGTTTTTTAAATGGTAGTTTTTAAAATTCGATTTTGCAGGTAAAATTAATCCAAATATCCTATGTGTTACATAAAGCGCTTTAGAAAGAATTGAAGTGAAGGGGCACCTGGGTGGCTCAGCTGGTTAAGCATCCAGCTCCTGATTTCGGCTCAGGTCATGATCTCAGGGTCTTGAGCTCCAGCTCCGCGATGGGCTCTGTGCCGGGTGTGGAGCCTGCTTAAGGTTCTCTCTCTCTGCACCCCGTCCCCCTGCCACTGTCTAAAAAATAAGAAAGAATTGAAGTGAAAACTGAAGATGATGTTGGGGTATAGAAGTAATTACCAAAGACCACAATTGAAAAGTGTTAATAACTGCAGATAACACATTCACTGGCAATTCTTAATGGCAGAGACTGCTGGTTCCTTTGTGGCTTCTTTTATGCTGAATTATGGCACCGAAGCAAGCTGTTAATTATAAAAGCCTAGGATGAAGCCTTCTCGACACAGACCTGTAATTCTTATTTGCTCATCTGTCCTGGGGCATTATAGGCTCTACCCATGGGGTTGAAAGTACTTCTATATACTCATTTTAGTTCATGAAGAAAAAAGCTCTTTTCTATATCTACTCCTTCTGTTTGATTTTAAGAATTCAGGTTTCAGCTTCCAGGCAAAGCATTTCCAGGCAAAAAATTTCAGGATAAATAAAATAGAAACACCAGGATGGAGAGGATGCTTTTACGTGCTCGAGTCAGTGTCCAGGACATAATGTGTAGATTTGAATATACATATTTATTCAATATATACTTATTAAGTGTATGTTTATTTAACTTATTTATTATCTAATAATTATAAGTTGTCCCATCAGAACTTTGAATAGATCACTATACAGTAATATAAGTTATATATAAGTGTATTGACCATATTAAATATATCAAAAATATCTTTATTAGATATTAAATATATAAGTATGTTAAATACATTTATTTATATGTTCATTTATATTTAAAGCCTTTTTATTTTGTAGCAATTCTTGATTTATAGGAAATTGCAAATTTAGAACAAGGGTTTCCTCTATATTCTTAGCTTCCCCTAATGTTGACATCTTACATAATCTATGATCTATTTGTCAAACTAAGAACTTAACATTGGAATACTATTAACACAGCTACAGGTTTTATTGAGATTTTACTAGCTTTCCCACTACCATCCCTTTTCTGGGCCAGGCTCCTGTCCAAGATGTCCCATTGCATATAGTTGTCATGTCTCCTTAATCCCTGGTCTGTGACAATTCCTTAGTCTTTCTTTGTTTATCATGACCTTGATCGTTTTGAAGAGTACTGGTCAGGTATTTTATTGATTGTCCCTCAATTTTTGGTTTGTCTGTGTTTTCTCATAACTAGAAAGGGGTTAGGGTTTCTGAGAGATACTAGAGAGAAAAAGTGTCATTCTTATCACATTATATCAAAGAGTACACGTGATGAATTTGGCTCATCGTGGGTGATGCTAACCTTGATCATCTAGCTAGGGCAGTGTTTGCTAGACTGCCCCACTATCAAGTTACTTCTCCCCCCTTGCCATGGCCTGTCTTTTGGAAGCATGTCAAGGTGGGAGTTGGAGGAGTGGGGGTCGGGGGAGAGGATTAAGCTTCACCTACTTGAGGGTAGAGTATCTACATACATTATCTTCTTTCCTCTGTAAGGGAGACTTGTTGGATCTCCTACATTTATTTCTCCAATCATTTATTTATGTCAGTGTGGAACAATGGGTATTTGTTATATCTTGGGTATAATCCAGTGCTATGTTATTTATCTCACTGTCACATTGTTCCAGCTTTGTCCATTGAGAGTTCTTTCAGATTCACTCTTGAGTCCCTTCAACATGCCCTGTCTTTCAAATTTTTACTCGTTTTTTTGAGTACTTCCCCTTGTTGGCACTGAAAGACACTTCCAGTTTCTCTTGAATTTTCATGGCCTGAAATCCGCCATTATTTCAAGAAACCCCTTTTGTTGGAGAATCATACCTACTCCAGAAGCTTCAGCAGTGATGTTTACAGAGAAAACTTTGGCACAAAGTGGATCTACCTTGGGCCCAGACTGGGAATTAAAGTGCAGTGCTCTCAGGTGGCCCTATAAGGGGCGTCTGGGCATGGATCCACAGGATTTGTATTGTGTGGGAGATAGCAGGGACACCTCTTCTTGGCTTTTTTGAAGCGATGTAGAGAAATGTGAATCCTTTTGCCCAGGCTCTCAACAGGAATTGGGACGTCAAAGTTAAGTATATCTAAGTCAAATATGCCTTTGTGGTTGTTATCTGTGGTTGTTAGTCTTTCAGAATTAATCTTAACGCTGCTATCCTAATAGTTGTTTCAGTTAGAAATCTCTCTTCTCAGACATGAATTGTTATTGGAGGTTGTATGTGGATGTTATAAACAAAAAAATAGACCGGAGATGTCCTGCCGAGATTATATATTAGAGAAAGGTTGAGTAATAGCCAATTGTCTGCTAGCAGCAGAGAGATGATATGAAAGAAAAATTGCTGACTGATATTAATAAGTAAATGACTTTGGTCAGAATGCTCCTTAATAAAAGTCAAGTTTACTATTTTTGTAGCAGGATAACCTATTGATATATTATTTTTATGCTTTATTTACACTGTTGTAGAAGATTTAGCTATAAAGGATTAATTCCCCCTTGCTGTCCCCTGCTGCTGTGATATAATAAGAATTACATACTTGCTCTTTGTCCCCAGTTCCTGGCACAGAATTCCTGAAGTCCTTGGAATCTCCTGGGCGATAGGGGTAAGAGGAGCATCTTTGTTTTAATAATAATAATAATAATAATAATAATAATAATAATAATGTCCCTTTCAGCCATACCTGAGTTTATGCTAAGAGATGACTCTTTGAGGACGAGGGGTGGTTGTTGGAAGAGCCAGCCATGCCATTAGAGGGTTAGAACCTTCACCCCCACCTCCTGACCTCTAGGAAGAGCTAGAGAGCAATTAATCACCAATAGCCAATAATTTCATCAATCGTGTTTACATCGTGAAGCCTCCATTAAAATTCTAAATGATGGGGTTCAAAGACCTTCCAAGGCAGTGAACACATCCATGTGCTGAGAGGTTGACACATCCCAACCTCACAGGAAGAGAAGCTGCTATGCTCAGGATTCCTCTGGACCTTGTTCTGTGTACCTCTTCATTTGGCTGTTTACCTGCCAATCCTTTATTTTTTTTTTCTGCCAATCCTTTATAATAAACCAGCAATACTGAGTAAAATGTTTCCCTAATTTCTGTGAGCCATTGGATATCAAATTACGTAGTCTGAGGAGGAGATTGTGCGAACCTCTGATTGGTAGCCAAGTCAGTCAGAAGTCTGGAGGCCCAGGATTTGTGAGTGGCATCTGAAGTGGTGGCCCCCTTGTAGGCCTGAGCCCTCAACATGGAGGGCCTGAGGCTAAGTTTTGGCAGTCAGTGTTAGAACTGAATTTTCAGGTGCCCAGTTAGTGTCCAGAAAGTTGAAAAATTGGTGGGTGTGGGTAAACATCTCACACGTTTGGTGTCAAATGTGTTGCGAACTGGGAAATAGTTTTTCTTTTACCCCTTTTATTCCCTCCCTCTGCTTTCTTAACACACACGCACACACACACACACACACACAGCCTCACCCCCGTATATTAGATATTAGGTCTTTGCTCTGGTGCTCTGGGATCCACAGCTTCTGGAAGAAATGAAGGTATTAGGAACTGGGAACCAGACTCTGAGGAGCAAGGATTTCAGCTAATTGTCTGAAAGAGGGAGAAAGGAAGCGACTGGGATGGACTATCTAGGAAACTATATTGTCCTGGAGTTGTCTGAACTGTGACACAGGAGCTGTGAAGGCGTGGAGTAGAAGGTCCAAATGTTGGCTTGTGGACAGCAGGAAGCGCCACTGAAAGGGACACCCCCCGAGAGTGCCTGAGCCACAGGACAGGAAGCAATAGTGAAATAGCAGCCACAGACTGAGGGCTTCTTGCAGGGCTCTTCCATAATTCTAGGGAGAGCAAGGAACCTTGAAAATGGTGACAGTATATATCAGCCTTGGTGAATGATGGATGTGGACCAGAATCACTTTGATTAGAAAAGTAAGGACAAATTACAGCATCTGAACTGGAAGAATGGCTATCATGACTCACAGGATTCAGCTCATAGTTGGGACTCATGACTCTGATTTACTGCAGTGAAAGGACACAAAACACAATCAGCAAAGGGGAAAAGTGCATGGGGCAAATCCAGGTGCAGGATTCCCAGGGTCCCATCCCAGTGGGACCATAGCATGACCCTCATCCTCCTAACAGTGCATTATGACAACAGTGTGAATGTTGCCAACCAGGAAGGCTCATCAGAGACTCAACATTGAGGGTTTTTCCTGGGGACACCCTCTGCCTGGGGACAGACTCCCAGAAGGAAAATATAGGTTTGTCATAACCCACCTTGTTTGTACAAATAGTTCAGACAGAGTGAGATGCTTTTATCAGCTAATGGGGGGAGCCCTTCTAAAATCCAATGTCTCAGGGATCTGCGGGGTCACAAGAAGAATGGGGGTACCTGGGTGTAGCAGTGTTCCCAGGCATCAGAGGGGGAAGCCAGCTGCAAACAGCAAGTCTAGGCACCAGCTTTCGGTGTGGTGTTGTCATAAACTGTGCACTGCTACACAATTGGGCGACTGGTCTCCAGGCTGGGGTCCAGCAAAAGGCAGAAGTGGACCAAGCCCCCTCCCTGCAGCGTGGGCCATGGTGCAGGAGTCCATAATGTTTGGAGACTCCAAAGGGGTCAAGGGCCTGAGATGAACATGCTTGGTCACAGGCAGGGTGAACAGAGTTTGGAGGGAAACTAGGGAGACAAGAGTGATTGACTGCTTTTCTGTGAGGGCTCACTGAAGAGTGGGGGGTGCAGACTTTCAACTCCAGGGCTAGAGGCTGGAGTGCCACCATGTTCCTCCTGTCCATCAGTGCTGAAAGCCTTCAGGGAGAAAAACAGTGTCACATGGTGCAACCTGGAGCCACTTATACTGAAGCCGGCCCCCTGACAGGGTGGTTGCAATTCCGCCCCCCAGCAAAGACCCCTGAGAATGAGTGCAAGAGGCCTTTCCCCCAGAAGACCAGAAGGAACAACTGGCTTGCACCAAATTTATGGATCATAGAGGGCAGCAGAGCTTCGGCTCATGGGGAAAACGGTATATACCATTTGTTGTGTTTTTATTCTTTAGTCGTCAGGTATAATTTTTTTCAGTTGTTTTCTTATTTTTCAACTCCTTTTTCATTCTTTTTAAACTTTTCTTTAAAATATACATTATATATATATAAATATATTTTATTTTTTGTTGCCTTTCATTGTATTTTATGTCATTTTATTTTTGTATTTTTTTAAGTTTTGGTAGATGCGTAAGTTTTTCTTTCTTCCTTATTTTAATTTCTTTTAAAAAGCAGACCAAAATACACCAGGATCTATTTTTTTTTTTTTGTTTTGCTTTGTTTTGTTTCTTTTTCTTTTTTTTTTTTTTTTTTTGAGTTTTTTCCCCTGATGTTATTGTTGTTATGGTGTTTTTTCTCTTTCTTCTTTTCTGCACAAAATGATGAGATGGAGAAATTCACCCCAAAAGAAATTTACCCCAAAATTTACCCAAAAACTACTACAGGAGGTAGTACTCACTGCCAGAGATTTAATCAATACAGACATAATGAAGATATCTGAACTAGAATTTAAAACAATTATAAAGATAATAGCAGGGCTTGGAAAAAAGCGTAGAAGACACTGAGAGTCCCTGTTTGTAGAAATTAAAGAACTAAAATGTAGTCAGGCCAAAGTAAAAAAAATGCCATTAGCAAGGTGCAGTCCCAAAAGGAGGCTATAAAAACGAGAATGAACGAGACAGAAGAGTAAGTCAGTGATATAGAAGACAAAATGATGGAAAATAAGGAAGCTGAATAGTGCTTGGGCATTGACTATTTCATTGCTCCTAGTTAAATACTTACAATGTGAATGCATAGTTTGGATCTAAAGAAGATGTGAAGGAGTACCGATAGAATAATATAACCCCATCATTGATCCTGAAATATAAAATAAATGCTTTGTGACAATCAGGAGATTGGGGGTGTGCGTGTATGTGTGTATGGGTGTCTCTGTGTGTGTAAAACACAGAGACTACTGACTTCATGATAGTAATAAGCCATTGGGTATAACTCTACTAACAATGAATCAAAGGACTTGCAATTTTTGCGGAAAGAGTTCTAGATTAGGCATCCAGATCTGTGAGTGCTAATTTTCTGTCTTAGCTGCTTGGCCTTGGACCAATCACTTTGCTTTTGTGAGTCTGTTTCCTAAATTGTCCTTTATTGAAATCCAAAATAAGGATGTTATTCACTTTATTTCTATTTTTTAGTAGTTATCCTTAAATCTTAAAATTCAGACTTGTTAAATTTGCCTAAAATTAATCAGTATCTCTACTCTTGGGGCTGGTAATATTGATACTCAACCCAAAGGCAAATCTTCAGACTTTCCTGCTAATGCATTGGGAATACCAGATACTCACTTTGACAGATCTATCTACCTCTCTACTGAGAGGAAGTCTGCTGGATGGGAAAGAACACCTGCCTGGAAATAAGAGCTGAGGAGCCATGCTTTTATTCCTCATCTATGTCACTCTTCTTAGTAAGATACTGTTATGGCAGGAACAGCCATCCTGCAATCATGAAGGGACCAGTTGGAGAATGTAGTCAATACACTGAGGACTACAAATGGAAATTTTGTAAGAGTCTAGATCCTCTGAGTCATTCCTAAATTACTGAAAAAAACCCTGGACTGTCTACCTTGGAATTTCTTATAATGATCCCATTATTTAAGCCGCTCTTTGGTTGGATATTTGCTTTTTCGAGCCAAAAATATTCTACATTTCTACATGATACAATCCACTTCCTGAAAAATATAAAAACCCTATAAAATAGAAGCAATTCAAGAGTGACTTCAACATACCCCCATTAAATCTACTAATCTGCTCCTCTGTGTACCTTCACCGTGCTTCCCTTCTGTGACAGTGGACGACTGTCCACGCTCCCGTATAACGTCTCCCCCTCCATTTGTGCAACATCCTTTTATTTATTTATTTATTTATTTATTTATTTATTTATTTTTATGATTTTTAAAAATTTATTTATTTATTTATGATAGTCAGAGAGAGAGAGAGAGAGGCAGAGACACAGGCAGAGGGAGAAGCAGGCTCCATGCACCGGGAGCCCGACGTGGGATTCGATCCCGGGTCTCCAGGATCGCGCCCTGGGCCAAAGGCAAGCGCCAAACCGCTGCGCCACCCAGGGATCCCCCGCAACATCCTTTTATATCTCACATTCTCCACTTACTTTCTCCTCTCCTGAGCCCACTCCATTCAGGCTTTTTACTTGACCATTCTTCAGAGATGCTTATCAAAGTCACCGATGACTTCCATGTTCCCAAATCCAACAGCTAATTCTCAGTTCACATTTTTTAACCCACCAGGAGCATTTGACACGTCATTACTTTCTTTTTCAAACATGTCTTCCTACATACTAGGGCTCCTCCTCACTCTCCTTTGAGAGTTCCTTTCAACTTCCTGACCTCTAAATGTTGGAGTGCCTCAGGGCTCAGTATTCACAGCTCTTCTAGTCCCCATCTACATTACCCAGGTGATTTGATTTAATTATATTCCATTACTATAGTAGTGAATCCCAAATATTTTGGCTCAGAATGACAGCTCAGTATATCCATCTATCTAGTAGACATCTAGGTTTGGTTGTGTAAAGGGCATTTCAAATTTAACATTGTTTAAAACTATACTCTTTATTTTCCTTAGAGTCATCCTTGATGCCGTTTTTTTTAAGTTAATTAAAAAAAATTTAAAAAAGATTTTATATATTTATTTAATTGAGAGAGAGAGAGCCAGAGAGTACAAGCAAGAGAAGGAGAGGGAGAAGCAGACTCCCTGCTGAGCAGAGAGCCTGATGTGGGGCTCAATCCCAGGACCCTGGGATCATGACCTGAGCTGAAGGCAGAAGCTTAACCGACTGAGCCACCCAGATGCCCCTGTTTTTAAATTTTTTAAAAGATTATTTATTTATTTGAGAGAGAGGGAGAGAGAGCATGAGTAGGGGGAGGGGCAAAAAGAGAGGGGGAAGCAGACTCCCCACTGAGCAGGGAGCCTGACATGGGGCTGGATCCCAGGACCCCAAGATATGACCTGAGCCAAAGGCAGATGCTTAACCAACTGAGCCACCCAGGTGCCCCATGTTTTTTTTTTTTTTTTAAGATTTTATTTATTTATTTTGGCAGGAAGGGGCAAAAGGAAAAGGAGAGAGAAGCAGACTCCCCAAGCAGACTGCCCACCGACCTTGGAGCCTGACCCAGGCCTTGACTCGAGATTCGATCCCACAACCCCAAGATCACTACCTGAGCTGACTCAAGAGTCAGACATTTAACCAAATGAGCCACCCAGGCACCCCTGCTTTTTTATTTTTTTAATTTGTATTCTGTGTCAGGTCAACTAGCAAATGCCTCTTGGTTCCACTTCTACTCCTATTATCCTTGTCCAAACCACTATCGACTCTTACCCACATTATTGCAACAGATTCTAAATCAGTTAAAGATTGAATCTATGAGTAAATTGTTCACAAAAGTACTTTTTTTTTCTTGGACTAGAATTGTTCAGATAGCAGAGGGTAGATAATACCACAAATAAGTAATGGAGCCAGCTGGATGTAAGATCTCTTTCCCAGCATAATCACAAGGAGTTTTGATTGCTTCTCTTTCCTAACACTGTTGTTCTTCCCCACTTTTGTGAATAAGGGCAATAAATGCCAGACCTACACTCTGGTTTTCCTGAAAGATTGCTCCTAATTCTTAACACTACTTCCCTAGGACAGGCATGTGACCTCCCATTTTTCTCTCCACAGATACAGCACTGCAAAGGATGTGCTGAAGATGGTCTTGGTTTGACCTTGATTTCTCCCACTTTTAATAAACCCGAGGGAATCGGAAATTGCAGGGAGCAGCAGGCAGCCATAACCTGACCCTTGCTTGGCCCTTCACAGAGCAAAATACTGTGGCACTCATTAAATATTCAGCAATCTATTCCCAGTCTAAAACAAACAGAGGTGATCTTTTCAGACCATCCAGTGGGTCTGCATTACAACTGAAGAATGACTTTCCTGCTTCATTAAACATTTAGGCTACTTCTTGGCTTGGTGCAGCTGCGTATAATCGTCGACAGCCGATTGAGCCTAGCAGTGTAGACTCTTTTTTTAATGCAAGGAAACTTCCATTATATTCTTACTGATGATCCTTGGCAAAGATGATAGGAGGGGATATGGAAGCACCGGAAAGACAACTAAATATAGAAAACATCCCAGAAAATTGGCATGCGAATGCAAGTGTTAGAGCTCTCCAATATGGAGGATGTTTAATGATAACATTATACCATTTATTTGTTTTGAAATGCATTCTCTCTTGCTCTGTGGTCTGGAGGAAAGCACAAGAGATTTCAAAGAGCTTGGCTAAAAGCACGAGAGATTTCTCAGAGCTTACCTAAGACCATTCATAAACTTGTGCTAACATTCCTACTAATGATGACCTAAGATACCAAGAATTTAAGCTCTAGAAGTACCTTCAACTTGTTCCTTTGCATTTAGTGTAGTTTGGCCCTCCCTCAATAAAGATTTTTATTATTAGCCGTTTTAAGAGCCCACCTATGATTGTGGTTGTCAACTGCTGCTTTTGTAGCACGTGTTCAAATGTCCCCAAGTAAGTGCTGAGTGTACTGGGAACTCAGAGAGCCTGTGTTCCCACTGAACTGTTAGATGCCAAAAATAGGAACTGCTGTGTATTTGTGAAATGCTTTAAAGTTGTGCTTACAACTTCTTTTTTTTTAATTTATAACTTTGGATTTCTTCTTCTACCCCCCGAAAACCAATGAAAATTTAAAAGATATTAAGTGCGAACTAATTTTAAATAGAAGGTCAAAAATGTTTGGTTTTCCTCATACTTTCTCTCTAGTCCATTGATCTTTTCTTGTTGTTGGTAGCCTCCTCCTTCTGCTGCCGGAGAACCAACTCCAAAAACTCTTTGTTGCATCGATCCCACACTGCTCCAAGGTTTGCTCAAACCCTACCTTGGAGCAGGGGCTTTTTCTTGATTTTAATGTAGTTTGTCATAGAAGGTATTTCATGGGATAACTCTGCTTTGGCCTAATTTTTCTGCATTCTGCTGGTCCCTGCATATCATTTAGTCATGAAATTTCGAGCTGAATCTGACCTCAGAGATTATCTAATCGAATTTACTAATTTTATAGATGTGACTCTAAGGTCTAGACAGGCAACACACACAGCCTAAGGATTGTTTCAACTCCTTCTCTATTTTCTCAGTCTGTTTTCTCTGCCGTGGGATAAGATTTTCCTATTTGTCCTCAGACCCCTGGCCTTTATGATGCTCTATTTTATTTCCTTAACATGACCTTTTCCAGGGCATGCCTTTCTGGATTGTAAACTTCTCCATTTTGTTGTATCTCTCCAGCTCCATCATTGTGGGGGGGGGGGGGGGGGGGAGGGGAGTGGTGGTTGATTCTTGACACCCAGACCTTGTCATCTTCTGCCCTAAACACATATATTAAACCAAGAAGAAACTGTATATAAACAATGCCCCACTTCCTCTGATGGTAGAGTCAAGAAATGTGTTGTTGAGTCTTTGTCTTTATATCATATAGCTGGTGACAAAGTGTCCTATCCATCAGATCTCCATGCTTTGTTTCTAGAAGCCATATATAACTAACACTCAGAAAGCTGATACCAAGAAACTGCTTAAGTTTTATCCTGCTTCCTTCCCTTAAGGTCCACATTTGCCGCTTAGATTTTATTCTTTCTACTGAATGTCTGTGTCACAGATTTCCCCCCTACATTTTATTAAAGTATGTGGCATAAAATAAAATAAAATAAAATAAAATAAAATAAAATAAAATATTAAATAATGTAGCAAGAGTATTCACTGGCCCAGCTCCCATGCATACATCTTCAGGAAACTCCCATTTTTCCACTTTCTTTTGTGGTTTTACATTTTGCTTTGTTAACTCTTGCTTCAGATCCTCTAGGTTAAGTAAGATCCAAAATGGCACATCATTTTTTTCATTTACATGGAGACATAAAATGGCCAGAATCAGCATCCCCTTCACTGTACAGAGTCAGCCAACCCTCTCGTACCTGGCCCCTTGACTAACCTTTTTTAGACGTCGGGCTGAGCACCAGTTCCCTCAGCATATTACTCCTGCTGTCAGATTATCGCACTGTAAAGTACATTAGCCACATTCCAGGACCAGAGTTTTACCCTGGTCATCGTGATAGGGCTTTGCCAGCTCCGGGCACATGCTGTGAAGTAAGAGACCCTTAGGTGTTTATTTAAGTGGACCTATTTTAATTTGAATTCCTAGCAACATTTTCCTAATAAATGTTTGGGTTGCTTCTTCACGTTTTGCTTGATTTCTTTCCCATTATATTTATGAGCTTCCCACCAGTGGTGTCTTTTCTAGTTCTTGACTCCCTTATCTCCTTCTTCAAAGGATTTATTCTGAATTTGCCAAATGTACAGCAATTCCTGGTTCCAGTGTTTAGTAGTGTCTGTGGTTTCTGGTTTTGAATAGTCTCCCTATTTGCCTTCATGGTGAACCCTCGCCAGCTCTCATTTTATCATGCGCTTCCTCCTCTGCTCTGTACACCTCTCTCTGCCTTCCATCTGGATGAAGACCCTGGGGATGAAGAATGTGATCTCAAGATTCCTGGCACAAAAGCAACCATACCCTCCACATACCCACTGTAGGGACTCAGGATGACTGGTGAATCACAGTAAACATGAAGAGAATCATTTGAGAGATGTTGAAGGCCAAATCTCTGAGCTCACATGCCCAGATTCCTGAAATATGATGAATGGATTTCCCAGGAGGCTTCGACCTAGAACTGCAGTACATGTACACAAACACAACAATACCAAAAAAAAAAAAAAAAAGAGAGAGAGAGAGAGAGAGAGAGAGAATAACAGAGAGAGAAGAAAAGAAAAAAGAAAAAACCTTGATGGCACATTCACAAGGGTAAAAATTAATTATGTGTGTGTTTATGTGAGTCCAAATCTCTTGTTCTTACTCATGGTAGCAGTGTTTGGTGGTGTTTGTTTTGGGCGATAATGGGTTTTCTCCTCTTGCAGTGTCTATGGGAATGGTTTCCATGTATGTTTCTGAAAAACCACACTCCCGGGCCACAGACACCAATGGGGAGATGAGATATCTTGTTTCCAGCCCTTTCCTATAACAGAGATCCCAAGAGACTGCTGTATTTCCATATTTATGATTCATTTCAAGGGCTTTCCAGGTTTGGGAAATGGGAGACCACTTGCCTAAGCTCTTCCCACAGAGGTGGGAACTGATGTGAAGGGCCTCGGGCCTGGGAGAGGTGGGTGGGCCAGATGGGCAATTTGGCTGGCCTCCCAAATGTCTACTCTCAGCCAGCAGCTTAGAACATCACCCAGAACTGCAGCTGAGCCACTGTACTCTGCTGTATGGGTTCTAACAAGCCTACTGTAGAGAAGTGCCAGGCAGTCCGAGACCCTTGTTGGTGCTCTTGATCATAAGCCAATGGACTTGAACCATGATGGTTGGCTTGAGGTGGTTTTATTAGTGGTCATCAGGAGAACTCGGTGTCATGGGGCCGCTTCTGTACTGGCTGTAAGGCAACGGAGGGCATTTCCCAGCACATGACAAGGGTTACCTCTATGAGGTGACATGTGAGAAGCATCCTTTAGGATCCACCGTTAGCGCTTCTGTTGCATTTTGTTTTCCATTGTCTCACAGCTAATCATGGAGTTGCTCAACTCTCCTCTTGTGCCCTCACTAGGTTGTAAACTCCAGGCAAGCAGGCCCTGACTTCACTCATCCCCACTGGCCCCAGGAGGAGTGGAATGTCTGCAAAAGGAACTTCCTAGAAGTGCTGATTGAGTGTGGAGAGTCAGTCTTTCAGGGGTGGTCATGGAGCGTTTGGGTAGCAGAAGACCTTTCTGTAGCTGGGAGAGTTTTGAAAAATCTGTTCTCAAGTTCTTACAGCAGGGGATGCATCATGTTTTGAAAAAGTATTTAAGGGAAGGGAGACTGCGGGTTTTGGTGAGTCGTCTGAGGATAGACGCATGACCAAAAGGCAGGAGTTGATGTGGCAAAGCAAACAAGCCTGTCTCGCTTCATCCCCCCTCTCCCCGTTTCCCCCCAAGTTCCCAGTTTAAGCTCATCTCTTTAGGGGAACTTTTTAGTCCTGTTTAATCAGGAGAGGAGAAACGTGGGGCAGAGACAGAAATTTACAGGGAGAGGTGTGACATTCTGAAAAACGTGTACGTTCTTTGAAATAAAGTACAGATTTGCATTTTCTGACCCGAAGTATCTGGGTTGTGTTGAGGGAGGATCCGAAGTGTCACAGCAGGGATGCAAAGAGAAAGATCCAACGTCCAGCCCTTGACATCTAGAGGAGGACTTCTGGGTATGCAGAAAAGCATTTGTTTTGAAAGTCAAGCTTTGTGGTGAGAGAATTTCTTTAGCACCTGTCAAGAGCTGTCCTGTGGACTAGATCATAATAAAAAGCAGGGATGGAGAGGAGTCTGCGTGTGGCAGGGTAGGTGGCATGTGTGAACGAGGAGAGGAAAAGAGGGGACGCAGGCAGTGAAACATGGGTGCCCCAACCACCCCAATTTGGGCCGATGTCCAGAAGCCTTGATAAATTGGTGGAGGCAAAAGCAAAGGGTTGTGTGTCCTGAACTGTCCTGGTCCCTGGGAGGTTGGCAGGTGGATACTGGTCAGTACATCGACCAAGGCTCATCTCAGAAGTTGTCATGACAGCTGGGCCCGAGGCAGCCCCCAGATCTCCACAGCCTGCAGGAAATTTGCAGGGGGCCAGCGGGCCCGAAGAGGCCCACTGAAGAAATTCAGAGACTTGGGGAGAACCACCTGGAGCCTGAGGTCAGGAGGACGAAGCTGCAGAGTAAGGGCAGGCGGCCAGCCCGCTGGAGTGTGGTGGCAGATGACACAATACTGTTGGGGCCCCTGGGTGGCTCAGCGGTTGAGTGTCTGCCTTTGGCTCAGGGCATGATCCCGGGGTCCTGAGATCGAATCCCCATGGAGCCTGCTTCTCCCTCTGCCTGTGTCTCTGCCTCTCTCTCTCTCTCTTTGGGTCGCTCATGAATAAATAAATAAAATCTTAAAAAAAAAAAAAAGAATGCTGTCCCCAGGGGGCAGGTGGATGGGCCTGTTGAGCCTCAGCGGTCACCAGTGCAGGGCATAGACCAGATCTTTACTGTGAACAAGGACTGGCCCCTGGAAGGAAGGGGAGAGACCAGCTATAGAAAAGCTGTCCTTAGGGAAGTCGCTCACGCATTGAATCCATGGGGTATGTGTTAGCCCTTTGGGGTAAATAGTAGCTTTATTTTGTGGCTGAAGAAGCTATGGCTCTAGAAATTGAGAGTAATTTACCCAATTTTTCCAAGGGCCAGCAGACTCGTGGCAAAATTCAGCACTCAACACCAGCAGTTCATGCGGGAGCATCACTTTCTCTGCTCCGTTGAAGCTTTTTATATTTTATATTTTCTGGTTTCTACTTATAGATGTCTTGCTTCATTTTGAAAGGTGCCCAGAATTCTTCCAAGATACACACTCCAAGCAGATAAAATGCAATGTGGCTTGGTACTGTGGTAATGACTCAATCAATTGCCTTTTAATAAAAAATGCTGCAGTGACCTCAAATGCAAAACTCCATATAGGATGAGAGCAGCTTTGGGGGAAACCCCTGATGCGTTCTCTCAGTTGATTTTATTTATTTTTTAAAAGATTTTATTTATTCATGAGACATGTTAAGGACTCGATCTCAGGACCGTGGGATCATGACCTGAGCTGAAGACGCTCAACCATTGAGCCACCCAGGCGTCCCTCTCGATTTGTTTTATGGCTCACTTATTTGGAGCTTATTGGCTTTACATTTTATACTCCAAACTCAAGAGAAAATAGTAAAATATAGCAGAATGTTGAATGTCCACCCCGGATGCATTTTCCATTTTTCTGTTTTGCCGATGGTCAGAGCCTGTGATAAAGATCTTCTCCATACCTGCGTTTTTCTCAGTAGCTAACCAAAGCAGAAAAACCATTGATTGCCTCATCAGGATTTTGTCATATTTTACATTTCAAGTTTTTCTTAGGAGTTAAAAAAATACATATATATTTGTCAGCAGACAAAACCAACAAAGGAAGAGGTGGCAAAGGAGTGAGTGCTTGGCCTGAACAGGAAACACTCTTCCTCATAGTGACCTGAGGTCAGGGGAGCTTAGGGCGCCAGGTAGTTAGAGCCTATCCCAGGCCAGTACACTGACCCATGGCCCCCCCCATCTCCCCCATCAGCGTTTCCCCAGTAAGTTCAACTGTAAAACATGTAAGACCGCAAGTGGACAGAGGCACATGTCAACAGCAACAAGCAGGTTGAATGCCACTCCTTTAATTCTATTGAGACCAAATGGGTACTTACATCCTATGTTTAATTTGAACTTTAAATGTCATTGGTGCAATATGTATTTTGCTTAAAGACGGGCCAAGGGTTACTGTTGGGAATTATACCGAGGCTTACGTAAGTCAGACGTAGTGGTTCGGGAATGTCTTGATCCCCAGAAAAGTAGAGTAAATTGGACATAGATAAGTCCTCGTTGGGGTTTTTGAAATTGCTGAACGTTTATTTAGATTTGAAAATATTGGGGAGGACCAAGACAACATGTTTAGCCCTAGACTGGCTGTGTTTGTCTTTGGGTGCCCGCATGACACAGAGCATTTCCTGCACTCCATGGCCAGGCACAGTGCCCGGCCTGGGTTTTAAAAGATGGGGAGCAGAGCCTGGCAAATGCTTTTCTTGGATGCTGGCAGTAGTTGGGATCTTTAAAATAGAACAGTAAGACTTCATATCGTGATCCCAAAAGGGTCATTATACCCACACCACTAGGGAGTTAAATTTAATGAGTCTTAGACAATAAAATGATCACTTTTCTTAAGAAAAATTATAACATCCTTCTAATATATGCAAATTCAGCAGAAGTTAGAATATCCCAGGACTTCTCACTTAGCTGATTTTTTTAAGTTAATCTAATTTTAAATAAATTTAGGTACACTTAAAAATTACCGTAGGATTGCAACAGCTTTACAGGAGTTGAGAATTACAGCACCATGAATTAGGAGACTAGAGGAAAAAAAATTTCTCATAGTTTGCCGTTGGAGCTGACATCCTTTTGGTGTGTTCATCATTGATCCCTCAGCTGACCAACCCCCCCCCCCCCCCCCCCGGAATCACCTGGGAAGCTTGTTACAGTGCAAATCCCAGGTTCCTTTTCTGAGTCAGAGTCAATGCAGGCAGGATTCCATAAATTTATATTTTTAACAAGCTCCCCAGTTGATTCTGATTTGCAGCTGCGTGATTAGCTTATTAGCTACTCAGGGGATCGTTTTATCACCAGTTCATCCAGAGGGCTCATTCCAGGCGTTGCTGCACAGATCACCTCTTCCTAAAGGCAGTAGGAAGCCACTAAAGACTCCAAGTGAGAGGTGACCCAATCTCACTTGCTTTTTAAAGCTTATTCTGGAATTAGTTCATAGATAGACTATGAGGGGAGCCAGACTTGGATTCACAAGGATTGGTCATGGAACATGGTGAGGCTGAAGCGTAATTAGAAGGTGGTTTTGGGGGGATCCCTGGATGGCTCAGTGGTTGAGTGCCTGCCTTCGGCCCAGGGCCTGATCCTGGAGTCCTGGGATCAAGTCCCACATCCGGCTCCCTGCATGGAGCCTGCTTCTCTCTCTGCCTGTGTCTCTGCCTCTCTTTTGTGTCTCTCATGAATAAATAAATAAAATCTTAAAAAAAAAGTGGCTTTGGTAGCACCTAGTGATTATTGGATTCTACAAAGAAATAGCAATACTTCTTCCAGGCTCAGGGAATAATCAAGACGGTAAGGACTCTTCATTAAGATCGAGCACACAATAATTTTATTTGTATACATGTTTTCTTTTTTCTTTTTTTTTTTTTGTATACATGTTTTCTTATAATTTGTCTCAAGTACTTTTCCAAAAGGTGGTGTTTTTTTTTTTTAAATTTTTATTTACTTGTGATAGTCACACAGAGGGAGAGAGAGGCAGAGACACAGGCAGAGGGAGAAGCAGGCTCCATGCACCGGGAGCCCGATGTGGGATTCGATCCCGGGTCTCCAGGATCGCGCCCTGGGCCAAAGGCAGGCGCTAAACCGTTGCGCCACCCAGGGATCCCTAAAAGGTGGTGTTTAAATGATGTATCTAACTTAGGCAGAATATAACTATCATTAGACTGTAATGAAAACTTCAAGAGGGAAAAGTAACTTTACAGTAGAGAAATCAGGCAGGCTTCACCTTAGCCAAGTGATCCAAATTGATGTCACCAGGAATAAGTCTTGCGCACACCATGTACCCCCTGATGGGACGCAAGGAGAAGGGCACAACATCACATCTGGTGTATTCTTACCCAACCTGCATAACCTCATTCTGGTAATGAGAGAACATCGGATAAACTAAAAATGAAGGACATTCTACAAAATAACTGGCCGGTCCTCTTCAAATGTGTCAAGGGCAATGAAAGACCAAAAAAGAGGCCGTCCCAGGCGGAAGACTGAGGAGACATGACCACCAAATAAAACGTGGGACCTGGGGCAGAGAAAGGACACTTAGTGGGAAAACTGGCAAAATGTGAATGGGGTACGTAGGTTATTTAATAGTATCGTAGCCTGTGGTGGTTTCCAGGTTTTGATAATTACACTATTATCATGGAAGATGTTACAATTAGGGAAACCTGAGCGAAGGGCCTATAAGAAAAAAAAAGGGGGGGCCTACAGGAGTTCTCTCTGTACTGTTTTAGCAATTTTTCTGTATACCTAAATTACAAAGTTATATTATGAACATTCATTTTTGCCACAATTAAAAAAGGGATTAGTAAAAGACACCTTCTAATGGTTTACATGCTTCTGTGATGAAATCACTGGTGCTTGAAGCGATGCGGGTGTAAGGTGCAAAATCAATGTGAACTCCTTCTGGTTCCCATGCAACTAATAATTTTCCTTCTTCACCAATTTGGACTGGTTGAGGCTGCCGAACCTCTGAATTTCCACTATCTTCATCACTTCTCTAGGCCAAAGCTCTTGAGATTGTGGGATTGCTGGGGGGTGGGGGTCGGAGGGCTCCTGCGTGACAGGTGAGGCAGTGTGATTGCACTCTGGGGCTGAACGCCTGAGAGCAAGAGTGAGAGAGGCAAACTGTCTGCAATGTCTGTTCTCTACTTTCCCTTCTGGAATAATCTCTTCCTAGATATACCTCCCCACTCTGATTATTCTCTCCCATGCCAAGTAAATCTGAAACCCACTTCAACCCACTTGTTAATCCCTTGCAGCTTTGCTAGTCCCTTGGAACTAGCAAAAGCAGCTCAGAATTTCAGGTGTTAACAATAAATGAAGCCCCTCCCGAGTTATTTTCCCTCTCAGAAGACTTGCCTTTAACCACCATCTGGGATGAACCAGGGGGGGATTTTATTTATACTCTGAGGCAAGACGAGAGCAGTGGCGAGCTGGGGAGTTCCCGGTGTTTCTGGAGCCGTGCAGGTACGTGCAACCTCGAGGAGCTAGGGTTGCAGGGAACCTTGTACTCTGGGCCTGGCCAGTTGCAGGGCCCACACCTGAATGTCCTGGGAGAAGTGACTCGGAGTTACCTGTGTTAACATCCATCATTTTCCCCAGAATTCAGGGTGGTTGTGTTTTGATGCTGACCTTGTTTTCAGGTTAACCTCAGATTGACTCCCTGGAAGCTCTTGCTTTGATCCCAATGCCATTGCAATTTTGCACCCAGAGAACAGCATTATATCTTCGTTGCCAACTCAAAGTGTAAATCACCTTCTAACCCAGATGCTACCATTAAGGTAGTTTGTTCACAGCTCCTGGGGTGATGTGGCATTAATCCCACAAATGGCCACCAAGACAACTTCTCTAGAGAAAATGGTAGCTTTCTCAGTGGTTTACTCCATGTTCAGTGGACGCCCCCCCCCCCCTTCTCTTTGTGTCTCCTGGGAAGCAGATCCAGGGCATTGTTTGCAGGACATGGTGTCAACCGTCTGGTCTAAAGGAGCAGACTCAGGAGAGGGAGACCTGTGCCCTGAGAGGTGACCTCTGATTTAAGGACCACTGCTCAAAATAGTCCTCATAGTCCTCCTGGTCCTCCAGGCCCGAACCCCGATAAACGAGCTTTAATCTCAATTGTTCCCTGTCACCTGCCTTTTATTTGACATTGCAATTCTCCAGCTGGCTATTCCTGGATGCTGCTTATCCAGAGATTCATTTGTGTCTCCTTATTTCGCTGCCAGAGTTAATTTTGACTTTGTTTTTATTTATTTATTGTTTTAAAGATTTTATTTATTTGATAAATAAAATCGTTAAAAAACAAAAACAAAAGCACCTTTTTGGGATGCCTGGCTGGCTCAGAGGTTGAGCACCTGCCTTTGGCTCAGGGCGTGATCCCAGATTCCCAGGATAGAGTCCTGTATCGGGCTCTCTGCATGGAGCCTGCTTCTCCTCGCTCTTCCTATGTCTCTGCCTCTGTGTGTGTGTCTCTTGTGAATAAAGAAGTTATTTAAAATAATAATAATAATAATACCACCTTTTTGAAAAAAAAATAAAGATTTTATTTATTTGAGAGTGAGCACGAGTGGGGTAGGAAGGGCAGAGGGAGAGGAAGAAGCCCCGATGCAGGGCTTGATCCCAGGACTCTAAGATCATGATCTGAGCTGAAGGCAGACACGCAACCAACTGAGCCACACAGGCACCCCAGTTTTGAATTTGTTGAAGTATAATTTACACGCCATAGCATTTACCCATTTCACGTGTGCAATTCAATGGCTTATTTTTTTGCAAAAGTAAAAACTTTACTCAGTTGTGCCTCCATTACTGTAATCCAGTTTTAGAACATTTTCATTGTCCTAATAAAATCCTTTATGCCCATATACACCCCCAACTCCAGGCAACCTCTTATCTATGTTCTTCTGTGTTATTATAGATCTTTTTTTTTTTGGCATTTCATATAAATGGAATCCTACAGTAGACGGTCATTTGTGTCTGGCTTCTTTAACTTAGCGTAATGTTTTTGAGGTTCATCCATGAGGTAGGTAGCGGATCAGTGTTATTCTTGTGATGGTGGGTTCCTACTACCCCAACCTCAGAATTCCTTAAAGGTGCTAAGACCACTTGCTCATTAAATGGTCCTCCCACTTATTTTTCCTCTTCTTCTGGAGTCGGTTTTCCATATTATTGGGTCTGACCCTGTTCTCGCTGCTCAGGATGGACGGCCTCCCCTGGATGAACTACCGCCCAGCCCTGCTCTCTCCAGTCCGCCCCACTATGTTCAGATCTTGGTTCAAATGATACTTCCTTGAAGGAGTATCCTCTCTAACCTCCTTGACTAAAATAGCATCCCTTGTCCTGAGCTATTTCAATTGTCCCCCTTTGTTTCTTCATAGTTTCTTAATTCCTGAAATCATATTTTCTGTTTGTCTTTTAAAATATTTTTTGAGATGGAATTGCCATATAACACTAAATTAGCTTCAGGGGTACGTGATTCAGCGTATGCATATATTGCAAACTTATTACCACAGCAAGCCTAGTTAACACCCATCATCATATAAATGTATATTTTTTCTTGTGATGAGAACTTTTAAAATCTCTCTTAGCAACTTTCAAATATATAATGCAAAATTATTAATTGCAGTCTCCATGCATGTCCCTGTGATTAGTGATGTTGAGCACCTTTTCATGTACCTCATGGCCACCTGTATGTTCTCTTTGGAAAAAAAATGTCTATTCAGATCCTCTGCCCATTTTTTAAAAGATTTTATTTATTCATTTATTTGAGAGAGAGAACGAATGAGTAGGGTAAGGGGCAGAGGGAGAAGACTCCCCGCTGAGTAAGGAGCCTGGTTCGGGGCTCAATCTCAGGACTCTGGGATCATGACCTGAGCCAAAGGCAGACACTTAACTGCCTGAGCCACCCAGGTGCCTATTTTTCATTGGATTTATTTTTTGTCATTGAGTTAGATGAGTTCTTTATCTATTTTGGATATTAACCACTTATCAGATATATTACTGGTTATTGTAAATAATGCTGTGCTGGACATAGGGATACATGTATCTTTTCAAATTAGTGTTTTTGTTTGTTTTGGGAAAAGACACAGTAATGGAATTACTGTATCATATGGTGGATTTATTTCTGGGCTCCCTGTTCTGTTCCACTGATCTATGTCTTTACGCTAGTACCATTCCACTTTGATCACTATAGCTTTGTAATATAAGTTTGTCTAAAGATTTATTATTATTATTTTTTATTCATGAGAGACACAGAGAGAGAGGCAGAGACACAGGCAGAGGGAGAAGCAGGCTCCATGCAGGGAGCCTGATGAGGGATTCAATCCCGGAACTCAAGGATCACACCCTGAGCCGAAGGCAGACACTCAACCACTGAGCCACTCAAGTGTCCCTATAAGTTTGAATTCAGAGCACATGATACTTCCAGCTTTTTTTTTTTTTCCAAGATTGCTTTAGCTCTTTGGAGTCCTTTGTGCTTCCATATAAATTTTAAGATTGTCCTATTTTTTTTTTGTGTGTGAAAAATACCATTAGAATTTTGATAGGGATTGCATTGAATCTTTGGGTATTGGATTCTTCAGGTAGTATGGAGATTTTAACAATATTAAGTTTTCTAATCCACAAGCATGGAGTATCTTTCCATTTATTTGTGTCATCTTTAATTTCTCTCATAAATGTCTTATAGTTTTTAGTGTACACATCTTTTACCTCTGGGTTTAACTTATTCCTAGGTATCTTATTCTTTTTGATGCAATTGTAAATGGGATTGTCTACTTAATTTCCCTTTCTGATAGTTCACTCTTAGTGTATAGAAGTATAACAGATTTTTGTACATTGATTTTTGTACCTTGTAACTTTACTAAATTTGTTAATTAGTTTTAATGGGTTTAATGGGTGGAATCTTTAGGGTGTTCTCAATATAATATTTTGTCATCTGCAAATAAGTTTTCCTTCTTTCTTTTCAATTTGGCTGCCTTTTTTATTACTTAAATAATTTCTCTAGCCAGGACTTCCAATACTATGTTTAATAAAAGTGGCAAGAGAGGGCATTCTTGTCTTGTTCCTTTTCTTAGAGGAAAAGCTTTCAGCTTTTCATTGTTGAGTATGATGTTAACTATAAGCCTGTTATATATGGCCTTTATATTAAGGTACATTCCCTCTATACCATTTTGTTGATACAGTTTTTTTTAAATCATAAGTGCACATTGAATTTTGTCACATGTTCTTTTTGCATCTATTGAGCTGCTCATGACTTTTCTTTCATTTTGTTAATGTGGCGTATCATGTTGATTGACTTGCAGATACTGAACCATCCTGGTGTCCCTGGAATAAGTCCCACTTGATCATAATACATGATCTTTATAATGTACTGTTGAATTTGGCTTACTGATATTTTGTTGAGGATTTTTACATCTATGTTCATGAGGAATACTGGCCTGTAATTTTTTTTTTTTGTGGTGTCTTGTCTGGTTTTTTATCGGGGGTAATGCTGGCCTTGTAAAATTAGTTTGTAAGCATTGCTACCTCTTCAGTTTTGGGGGGCAGTATGAGAAGTATAGGTAGTAAATTTTTTTGAGTACTTGGTTGAATTCATCAAGAAAGCCATCTGGTCCTGAAGTTTTGTTGGGAGGTTTTTGATTACTGATTCGATCTTGCTAGTAAAGGATCTATTCAGATATTCTGTATCTTCCATATCTTAGAAGACTGTGTTTCTAGGAATGTATTCATTTTTTTTCTAGGTTGTATATAATTGTCCATAGTAGTTTCTTATGATCCTTTGTATATCTTTGGTACAAGTTGTAACTTCTCTTTCATTTCTGATTTCATTTATTTGAGCCCCTTAGTCTAGCTAAATAGTTTTCAATTTTGTTTATCTTTCCAAGAATCAGTTCTTGGCTTCCTTGATTTTTTTCTATTGTGTTTTCAGTCTCTTTCGTTTCTTTCTGCTCTGATTTTTTAAAAAAGATTTATTTTGCCTTTGGCCCAGAGAGTGATCTTGGGGTCCCAGGATTGAGTCCCATATCAGGCTCCCTGCATGGGGCCTGCTTCTCCTTCTGCCTGTGTCTCTGCCCCTCTCTCTCTCTCTCTTTCTCTCTCTCTCTCTGTGTCTCTCATGAATACATAAACAAGATCTTAAAAAAAAAAAAAAGACTTCTGATCTGTGAAGACAGAATGTCTTTCTATTTATTTAGATCTTCTTCAATTATAAAAAAAAAAAAAAGTGTGGGGCGGGGGAGTGAATCTTGAGCAGACTCTGTGCTGAGTGCAGAGCCTGACAAGAAGTGTAACCAGCTGTGCCACTCAGGTATCCTTCTGCTCTAATTTTTATTATTTCCTTCTTTCTACCAATTTTGGGCTTCATTTGTTCTTTTTCTTGCTCCTCTGGATGTAAAGTTAGATTGTTGGGATTTGTCTTGTTTTTTAAGGTAGAGCCCTATTGCTATACTATGAGTTTCTGTCAGTGAACTTCTGTCTTAGAACTGCTTTTGCTGTACCCCATGGATTTTGGTGTGTTGTATTTTCATTTTCATCTGTCTTGAGGTATTTTTTTTTAATTTGTAAATTTTAATTCCAGTGTAGATAACATACAAGGTTATATTAGTTTCAGGTGTACAGTATAGTGATTCAGCAGTTCCATATATAGTGTTCATCAAGATAAGTGTACTCTGGGGGGGGGGAGGGCAGAAATATAGGCAGAGATACAGGCGGAGGGAGAAGCAGGCTCCATGCAGGGAGCCTGACGCTGGACTCAATTCCCGGGTCTCCAGGATCAGGCCCTGGACTGAAGGTGGTGCTAAACCACTGAGCCACCCGGGCTGCCCAAGATAAGTGTACTCTTTATCCCTCAAGGTATTTTTTAAATTTCCCCTTTGGTTTTTCATGTACCTATTGGCTGTTTAGTGACATGTTGTTTAAAATTCACATAGTTATGGGTTTTCCAAGATTTTAAAAAAAATTTTATCCCCCAGTCTTATACCATTATAGTTTGAAATGGTAGTTCATATGGTTTTAATCTTTTTTAATGTATCAAAACCTGTTTTGTGACCTAACATATATGATGTATACTTGAAAAACAATAGTAGATTTGAAAAGAATGTATGTTCTGCTTTTGATAGAATGTTTTACATATATCTACTAAGTCCATCTGGTCTAATGTGTCATTTAAGGCCAATTTTTCCTTATTTTCATCTGGATCATCCAATGATGTAAGTGGGGTATGAAAGTCTCCTATTATGTATTTCTGCTGTTAATGTCTCTGTTTAGGTCTGCTTATTTCTCCTTTATATATTTAGGTGCTCTCATGTAGGCTATGTAGTTTGTTAAAGGGTTTGGTAGTATTGTTACTAGCAGCATCCCATATCCACCTACTTTTAGTAGTGCATCTTCAAGTACCATACATGGTCACAACCAGCAATAGTGTCTTCCATGTGTCAGAGGTATAGCCTATAGAGGGGTATTTTTACTATGAACACTATTATCCATGCCAGTCACAGGAAAATGTTAGATCAAGAGTTGGACACTGATTGGGCTCAATACTAAATTAAGAAATTTAATGAGTCTATGAGGTTTTGCTTGTAGATTAATGCAATGAAATTGGGAGTGATCTGATTAATGTATAAAATAGGAACTAGAGCCCTTCATTTAATCATTGTTTGATTCCTTCACTGGATGATGATAATTAAGATTGGTACTAGTGGTTTCAAATAGGATATATAATAAAATTCTGTAGCAGAGAAAGTTCTGATTAAGAATATTTATAATAGAATTGGTATTATACAGCTTTTTCTGGGTTAGGGCCTCCATTGATAGATAGGGTATTAGTGGAAGAAGTCATGTTAGTGCCAGGAGGGGTCTTAATAAGAAGTCAGAGGAGGGAATCAGAGCAGAACAGTAGTGAAAAGTTGAGGCTGTTGTTGATTAAGGAATATTAGACCAATAAGGCTATTTAATAGGCTATCAGCTATTGTGTTAATTCAAATTATATTGTGTTTTTGATCATCATGTCAGTATAGTGGTTAGAATAATGATTTTTAACCTTACAGAAGGTTAAGGTTTTATACAAGTTCTGTAAGTATTAGACCATGACTAGTAGAAATAATCCTAGTGCAGTCTCACTGGCCATGAATACTAACAAGATAATAGGTATTATGCTAGCTAATGTAAAGTGAGTGTTTAGAATTATTATAATTACTATAATTAATAGTGAATGAATATACCCTCTAGACAGACAAATAATATTAAATAAGATCAATATATTAATAGTTCCATGAAGAATACAGTGATTGCTAGAACAGTGTCAATATAAACTAGGGACATTTGATAATTATGAAATTAGCCATAATTTAATGAGTTGAAATCATTGGTTTTAGTTTATTTTTTTTTAAATTTTTATTTATTTATGATAGTCACAGAGAGAGAGAGAGAGAGAGAGAGAGAGAGAGAGGCAGAGACATAGGCAGAGGGAGAAGCAGGCTCCATGCACCGGGAGCCCGACGTGGGATTTGATCCCGGGTCTCCAGGATCATGCCCTGGGCCAAAGGCAGGCGCTAAACCGCTGCGCCACCCAGGGATCCCCTGGTTTTAGTTTAAACTAATCATCATTTGGTTCATTCTGATTCTTTTTGGGTTCATTCATAGTTGAAACTTAAGGTTGGTAATGAGATTGATATTAATGCCATGATGAGTTATAGTTTTTAGGCTGTTTGGGATAGTGAAGAGGTAGAAGAATAGCATTTCTAGGTCAAGTAACAGAAATGGAATGACTACCAGAAAGAATTTTATGGAGAAGGGTGGGTGTGTTGATCCCATGGGGTCGAATCTACATTCATATGATCTTGTGTTTTCCATGTAGATGTTTAGTTCTGGAAAGTCAGAATGCAATTAATACAAGCCATGAGTTTAGTACTGTGTTAAGCGATGGTGTTAATATATTTATTGTTCTTCCTTGGATTTTACTGAAACTGATTAATTAGTACTATTTAATACTAAAAGAATAGGACTCCCATCAATAAATGGTGACATATAGGAATAATCATACTATATCTACAAAGTGTTAATATCAAGTAACTGCTTCAAATTCAAAGTGATAATTAAATGTGAAATGAAATTTTAATTTGCAGTGAGAAACAGATGATGAGGAAGGTAGGGCCAATAATCATGTAGTCCATGAAAGCCTGTGGCCATAAAAAATGTCTATTCATAAATTCCATCTGAGATCGTAAATGATGTTTCATAGTATTTGAAGGCTTGTAATAAGGTAAAATAAATTCCTAGAGAGACTGTAACTAATAGGGCTTGAAGTTTGTATTAGTGATTTCCTCCTGTTAGGCTCTAATGACTTAGGTAATAGACATACTCCAGAGGCTAATAAGACAAAGGTACTGAGAAGCAGTACTTCTAGAGGATTTAGGGGATGGATGCCCATGGATGGTCAGCAACCACCTAGTTCAGGTGGTAGAGCTAGACTTAAATAGTAAATACCCAGAGGAAGCTGGTAAAAAAGACGTCTGAAATAATGAAAAGAATTAGTTCATCCTCAAGCCCTTTCTGAACATTGGTGTGTGGTGATCTTGGAAGGTACTTACTTTTTCAAATAATGTCTCCTCATCAATGATACATAGTCAAGATTAGCTGTTATGCCTAAGGATAAGAGGAAGACTGAGTTAAAGTAAGATCATATTATTAGACCTGATGTTATAAGGAGAGCTGATAGAGTGCCTACAAATGGTTGGGGGCAGAAGTTTATTATATGGTATGTGTGGGTTTGGTGGTCATTAGATGTTATCATGTAAGGTAAGGTCTTATTAAAAGAGTATGTAAGCTTGAAGTAAGCCCACAGTGAACTCAAAGACAGTAAAATTAAGAGTGATTAAGGTAATGAGAGCTGTAGTGGGGCTAATGTTCATTAAGGCAAGGCTTCCTCTGACAATTAGATGAAAGAGTAGGTGTTCAGCAGTGATACTGGCAGTTAGCCATACAGCTAGTGCTCTTGGTTGGATGAAAAGGCTAATGGTTTTCATAATTACTAGTATTGGAATGAGTGGGATGGATATTCTTTGGGATAGAAAGTGGCTAAGATGCATTTGTTTTGTGACACAAGCCATTAATTACTGTCCCTGCTTAAGGTGGAATGGCTATTCCCAGATTCATTGAGAGTTGTGTGGTAGGTGTAATGAGTGTGGTAGTAGGCCCAGTAGGTTTGCTAAACCAATAAACAGAATGAATAATAGGGTTAGGGTTCAGTTTTGTCCTTGATTGTGTCCTATAATTATGGATAGTCATTTGTTTTGATGTTGACAGAATCAGTCCTTTTTTTGATAGCAATTAGATAGTTGTTGATTAGTTGGCTAGGTTGTAGGGAATGTAGTAATTAAAATTATGATAACCCTATCATTATTGGGATAATGAAAGAAGCAAATAGATTTTTATTTACTTTTTCTCTCAAGGGGTGAAATACTCCAGTGTGTTTGTTGTTTTTAATTTTGGGTTTGATGGGTCATAGTGATTTGAAATCTTTAATTGAAATACAACAAATAGGGTTATAATAATAATTATTTTTTAAAGGTTTTATTTATTCATGAGAGACACAGAGAGAGGGAGAGAGGGAGAGACATAGGCAGAGAGAGAAGAAGGCTCCATGCAGGGAGCCTGATGCGGGACTCAATCTTGGGATTTCAGGATCACGCCCTGAGCCGAAGGCAGACACTCAACCACTGAGCCATTCAGTCATCCCAAAAGGGATAAAATTATTGATGTGTATAGTTGTGGCATATCATTAAAGAGAAGCTTAAACTCTGTCTTTATCTTTAACCTTTTAAAGGCTAATGCTACTTCTTTTTTTAAAAAAAATTTATTTTTATGTTTTATTTGGCGGGGGGGGGCAAGAAGGAGAGGGAGAGAAAGAATCTTAAGCAGGCTCCATACCCAGCACAAAGCCTGACATGGAGCTCAGTCTCATGACCCTGAGATCATGACCAAAGCCAAAAATCAAGAGTCAGATACTTAACTAAGCCACTCAGGTGCCCCAATGCTACTTAGCCTCTTAGTGATATCACAGTATAGTTGCAGATAAGTTTTCTAAGTGTTTAGTGGAATTAATTCAAGAACGATTGGTATAAAACTGATTTGAACCACAAATTTCTGTGCACTGCCTATAATATAGGCCTAGACGTATAGGTATTAAGGTTGTTTGATTTAATTATCTGGGGATGGCTCATGAGTGCAGGGTGTCTGCTAATGAGATTAATATTTGGATTGTTATTTCTATGGGTGAGACAACTTGGTTGTCAACCTTTACTACTTGTAGTTCTCCTCGTTTTAGGTCTTGTGTGGGGATCAAAGTTTAAGAAGCCAAAGAAGTCAGGAAGTAGAAGTCAAAGCTTAAGTCTTTATAGGCCATATATTCATGGCTTCAGTATCATTGATGGCCCATAATTTTTCCAGTTAGTGAGGGGTTGTTGATCTCATGTGTTATATCAAGAATTCATAGTGGTGGGTGGCTCAGTGGCTCAGCGGTTCAGCGCCTGCCTTTGGCCCAGGGCATGATCCTGGAGGCCCGGGATCGAGTCCCACATCGGGCTCCCTGCATGGAGCCTGCTTCTCCCTCTGCCTGTGTCTCTGCCTCTCTCTATCTCTCTTTTTCTCTCTCTCTCTCTCGAATAAATAAAATCTTAAAAAAAAAAAAAAGAATTCATAGTGGTGGCAGAGCAATTAGGATTAGAATAATGATTGGTATCCATATCCTTTCTACTTCTTGCACATCTATTGTATTCGTGTGTGTTAATTTAGCTGTTAATATTAGTGAAATGATATAAAGACCTAGAGAATCAATTAAGAATATGATTACGTATGGTCGTGAAAGTGTAGGTGGTGTTCTATAATGGAGGATGTTGCATCTTAAAAGCCTAGTTGAATGGATATGCCATGGAGATATAAAGGACTTAATGCCGTAATTTAACTTTGATAAGTTTTGTAATTTTTACTAACATTTCACTATTAAGAAATACATAATGGTTATGGTATTGGCTTGAAACCATTTTTAGAGGGCTTGATTTCTTTCTTATTGTAGGCATATGTAAGAGGGTTCTTCAAATATATGATATTATGGAGGACATCCATGTAGTTATTCAAGATTAGTGTTAATTCCTCTATTGCTACTTTTCTTTTAAATGCAAATACTTCTCAAATTATGAAGATAATTGATATTACTGCTGTTAAGGAGATGAATGAACCTACATAGTGTTTCATGTTGTGCATGCATCTGAATAGTCAGAGTAATGTCAGGGCATTCCTAAGAGGCCCTGAGTGGGAAGAAAGTTATATTACTTCCAATTACTATGATTGTAAAGAGGATTTTTGCCCAAGTATGATTGACTGTGTAGCCTGTAGAAAATAATGGGAGTGAGTGAAGAAATCTTCCTATGATGGTGAATAAATGCTCCTGTTGATAATATGTAGTAAAAATGTGCTACTCTATATTATAAATCCTGGAGAACAATGTCTAGGAATGAGTTGGCTAAGATAATTCCTGTTAGACCTCCTACTGTGAATAGGAAGATAAAAGCTAGGGTTCATAGTATGGCTAGTGATCGATCATTTATTGTTGCCTCCATGAAGGGTTGCTAGTTAGCTAATTACTTTTACTCCTATACAGTTGGCAACAATTCTAGTAGCTGATGTAAAATATGCTTATGTGTCAACATCTGTGCCTACTGTTAATATATGATGAGATCATACAATAAAACCTAGTAATCCAAAGGCTATTGTGGCTCAGACTATTCTTATATATACAAAAGGGTTTTTTTTCCTGAATAATACATAATAATACATGAAATTATTCCAAATCTAAGGAAGATAAGAATATAAACTTTGGGACATCTGGAGAATCAAAATCAAAATAGGCATTGGTATCAAATTGGGTTGCCTCCTCCTATATGATCAAAGAATATGGTGTTTCAGGTTATGGTCTGTTAGTAATATGGTAATTCTGGCTGCTAAGACTGGATTGATCTCAGTAGCAGGATGGCTGGGATCCAATGAATAAAGGTGCTTAGTATTGAGATACCACTGGTGGTTTCATATGAATGATTGTGGTAATATGATTGATAGCCACTAAAATTGAGGATACACATAGGTAGAGAAGATAGTTAAATTGACTGAGGCTCCTGGTGAGCTAGGTCGCTGGCTGGGGGTGTGTATACTGTTCAATTGGTTCCTGCACCTGCTCCAACTATTAATGATGTAAGAGCAGAAATGATGGTGGTAATAGAAGCTCACGTTATTTATTTGGGGGAATGCTATATCAGGTGCTCTGATTATTAGGGGACTAAACAGTTTCCAAATTCTCCAATACTCTAATACTATACTATAAAAAATTATCATGGATGCATGGGCAATTATAAATTAAGTGGTCTCCCAGTAAAATTCCAAGTTGGCCAAGTTCCACATGGATTAAAAGGCTTCAGGCAGGGGCACCTGGGTGGCTGTGGTGGCTGTGTTGGTCCGACTCTTGGTTTCAGCTCAGGTCATGATCTCGGGGTCCTAGGATTGAGCCCTGTATTGGACTGTGCACTCAGCATAGAGTATGCTTGTCCCTCTCCCTCTGCTCCTCACCCTGCACTCTCTAGCTCTCGTGAATAAATAATCTTAAAAAAAAAAAAAAGAAAGGCTTCAGGAAGTTTCTACTATTCTAGTTTATGCACCAAATAGTAGGTATAGAGTGCCAGTATCTTTATAGTTTGTTGAAAATAATCAGTTTATGAATATAAGTAAAATGGCTGAGTAAGCATTAACCTCTAAATCTAAAGACAGAGGTTGAGTCCTCTTTTTGCCAAACCCTGTGGTGAATATCATACTGAATTACAGATTCAAAGAAGCAGCTTCAACTCTGCTGGGGCTTCTGCTTTTTTGTTCCCCTAGATGGCGGGAGAAGCAAATTGAAACCATTGAAGTAGATTAGGGAATTTAACCATTAGCTAAAATTTCATGGGGTGGAAACCTATCAATCTAGTAAGGTTTTAGCTTACTTAAAGAATTTGATTTGTGTTCAGTTGATGTAGGATAAAGTCTTGCAATCCTTGTACTTTTTAGGCATTCAGTGAATACACTTGCTTAGGGCTTTGAAGGCTTTTGGTCTTTTCTAACCTAAATTCCTACTCCAAGATTGATAGTATTGGTGTTAGTGGGAGGATTATTGTTGATGTTATAATTAGTAGTGTTAAAAGAGTTAATCATTGTGTACTTTCAGATTGTCCTTTTATTTTTATGTTGCTTCTTGATGGAAATATAATTAGTGATGTGAAGTTAATTACATGTAGAAGTACAGATTGAGTAGTGCTATATAATGTCTATTAATGTTGATATAATATCATTTTTTTGTCAGTTGCTTGATGATTATCCATTTGGGCAGGAATCCCGAGAGAGGAGGAAGGCCTATTGATAGTATGGTGGTTAAGATTAATGTAGTGATTAAGGGTATTTTGTTTCATATGTATGAGAGTGATAGTGTTGTGGAGGATGAATTACACATAATAATATGAATGCGGTGAGTATCATGATGATGAGGATTAATAGATCTTGGGTTATTATACTTAGGATATAAATTGTGATAGGTGTTATTCATCTTGCATGAGCAATTAATGAATAGGCTATGATTTTTCATATATGTGTATGGTTAAGTCCATCTCATCTTCCAATTAGAAGTGATGTAATAGCTATGGTTAGAATTGAATTTGGATTAATGGATGATGAGATTTGGTATGAGATTGGTGCAAGTTTTTGTCATGTTAGTACAATTAGGCCTGAGGATAATGGAATTGCTTGTGTTACTGCAGATGCTCAGAAGTGGAAAGAGGAAAGTCCAAGTTTTATAATGAGAGCTATTGTCACAATGGTAAACAGATGCTGTTGGATTATTTTTGTAGTTGTTCTTTGCCCGGAGTATATTAAGTTAATAATAGCTGTTATAAGAAGTATTGATGTTAGGAAATATTTAGTAGATGCTTCTATGGCTCAAGGGTTAAATTTTTTATTAAAAATAAACTTACTTATTTTGAAGCCAGTTTAGTCAGTCCATGAGAGCTTGTTATCACAATTATAGTTTATGAGATAATGGTTGTTATAATAATGGTAAAGGTGAGAAGATTTATTAGCATGGGAAGGATATTAACCAATATTTGGAGGATGGGTGGGCCCAATAGCTTCTTTAGCTGACTTTATTAAAGAATATGCTTTAATTAATTTGTAATTACTAGGAGTAGGTTTGATTCCTATAATTCTAGGAATAATAGAAATAAAATTATTTCTATTAAGGTAATATAAGATTTAAACCTCTTATTTACTCTATCACAGTAACTCTTTGTCAGATGTATTTTTAGGATTGTAGTATAATACCTGATATAATGATAAGCAAGGATATGCGTCACATAGAAAGGGTTAATGTAGTGAAATAAAGTTTTTCACAAGAGTTCTATTAGTTAGTTGTATTGGAATTGTGGGTAAGAGGCCTGGGTTCATGGAAAGGTATACTCAGTAGGAGGGTTTTAACAATGAAATTAACTGTATATAGTTCTGGCATGTAGGGGCTAGGGATATGATTGTTGCAAAAATGCTTATTAGGAGGATTTTGGCCTATTCTGCTAGGAAAAATAGGGCAAATGGTTTGTATTCAGTGTTCAGTGTTGGAGGCAGTGACTAGGATCTCTTTCTCCTTCTGTTAGGTCGAATGGAGCTCAATTGGTTTCTGCTGGGGCTGAAATGAATCATGACCATGGCTAGTGGTCGTGATGGAAAAATTAATCCTACGTATTCTTGAGTAATGATTAATGTTGATAGTGTAAGCAATCCATTCATTAGTAGCACTAATATTAAGATAATTGCTAGAGTCACTTCACATGAAATTCTCTGTGCTACTCCTTAGCTCCAATTAATGCATATTTGAATTTGAGGCCCGTCCAGATCAAAGGATGAAGTATATAACTGAGCTTGATGTAGCTAGCATGTATAGTCCTCCTAGGTTGATTAGTGGCTGGGTAGAAGCAGGGGAATTTATGTTGTAGGGGCTATGGTGAGGGCTAAGATTGGCTCAGTAATGGATATGGATATTGATGATGTTAGCATTTCATTGGTTCTTTAATGAATAGTTTTAGAGCATCAGCAACAGGTTGGAACAGACCGTGAGGTCCAACAATGTTTGGTCCTTTGCAAATTTGTATGTATCCTAGCACTTTTCATGTGATCAGTGTGAGGAATGCTACAGCAAGTGGGGTGGGGATAACCAATGAGATAATGTGGATTATAAATATTTTGTTAGGACGAGGAATTGAACCACTGGCTATAAAGGCTTAAGTTTTACACAATTATTGGGCTCTGCAACCCTTACAAACCCTGTTCTTGGGCAGGGTAGATGTAAATCAACTAAGACTATATATAATCTATTAGTTTGAAGATGTCTCCAACTAATGAAGTAGCCTTCATTTCTCTTGTCCTTTTGTATTGGGAAAAATTTATAATAGAAAGAAACTAACCTGTATTATTATGGTCTGAACTCAGTTCTTGTAGGATTTTAATCATTGAACAAATGAACTCTTGATAGTGGTTGCACCTTGGGATGTCCTGATACAACACTGAGGTCATAAACCCTATTGTTGATATGAATGAACTCTAGAATATCCGAGGTAACTTGTTCTGTTATCCGAGGGTAACTTGTTCTGTTGATCAATATCTTGCATCAATAAGCGATGTAATATTTTGACTAGTGAGTCTAGATTTTAATCACTCAGAGGTTATTTTGTTCTTAAGGTCACTCCAACCAAAATTGCTAGTCCATTTACAGGCTTGCTATCCCTCATCACCTGATATTATTCTAGGTCCCTCAAATTATGTTCACATTTAAAATTCTTTTTTTCATTTTGCCCATATGTTTGTGTGAGTTCCACTGCCCTGTCTTCCAGGTCACTGACTCCTTCTTCTGCTTTATCTAGTCTGCTATTGAACACCTCTAGTGTGTTTTTCAGTTACTGTATTCTTCAGCTTTATGACTTTTGTTTGGTGCTTTCCGATATTTTCTATCACTTTGTTGAAGTTCTCTCTGTGTTCATGTATTCTTCTGTCAAGATTGGCAAGCATCCTTGTGACCATTACTTTGAACTCATCAAGTAAATTACTTATTACTGTTTAGGTAAGGTTTTATTCTGGGATTTTATCTTGTTTGTTTGTTTTTTTTCCTTTGGAACATATTTCTTTGTTTCCTCATTTTGCTGGACTCTGTGCTTGTTTCTAGTATGAGGTGAAAGAGTTCTCTCTCCAACTCTTTTTTTTTTTTTTTTAAGATTTTACTTATTCATGAGAGACATAGAGAAGCATAGACACAGGCAGAGAGAGAAGCAGGCTCCATGCAGGGAGCCCGACATGGGACTCGATCCCAGGTCTCCAGGATCAGGCCTTGGGCTGAAGGCAGTGTTAAACCACTGAGCCACCAGGGCTTCCCTCTCTCCAACTCTTGAAGGAGTAGTCCCAGGAGGATTGGAGGTGTGTTTCAGTCAGCTGTCTGTGCAGTGCCCTGGCGGGGGTAACCTACCCAGAACTGCCTCTCCAATTGTTTTAGCTATGTGGGGCTCAGAGACACAAGCCCCCCAGTCACAAGAGCCAGGTGTTCAAGGATTATCTTCTGTGGGGATTGTATGCAGCTAGATTCAAGTGGGGTGGGGTCATGGGGGAGCATAACATGTCTTTTTATTTCTTCTTTGACTCATGGTGGCTCAGTGGCAAGTTGTTTAATCTTCACATATTTGTGAGATTTTTAGTTCTTTCCTTGTAATTGATTTCTAGTTTTGTACACTGATTGGAAAAGATGCTTGATATGACTTCAGCCTTCTTAAATTGGAGACTTGTTTTGTGGCCTACCATGATTTATTTTTGAGAATGTTTTATATATATATTTTTTGAGAAGAATGTGTATTCTGCTTTTGGATGGAATATTGACATGGTATATGTCCACTCCATCTAGTCTAATGTAAGTCAGGGTTTCCTTATTTTCTGTCTGAATGATCTATACATTGATGAAAGTAAGGTATTAAGGTCTTCTACTATTGTATTGCTATTTATTTCGCCCTTTATTTCTCAAAGTCTGTGAATCTTTGCTTTATATATTTAGGCATTCCTGTGTTTGGGTGCATAAATATTTTTTTAAAGATTTTACTTGTTTATTTTAAAGGAGTGGGGAGCAGAGGGAGAGAATCTCAAGCAAACTCCCTGCTGAGTGCAGAGCCCTACTTGGGGTTCAGTCTCACGATCCTGAGATCATGGGCAGTCCAGATGGCTCAGCAGTTTAGCGCCACCTTCCACATGATCCTGGAGATCCAGGATCGAGTCCCACGTGGGGCTCCCTACATGGAGCCTGCTTCTCCCTCTGCCTGTGTCTCTGCCTCTCTCTCTCTCTCTCTGTCTGTCTCTCATGAATAAATAAATAAAATCTTAAAAAAAAAAAACGATCCTGAGATCATGACCTCAGTCAAAACCAAGAGTTGGCCATTTAACTGACTGAGCCACCCAGGCACCCTGGGTACCTAAATATTTATAAATGTTATAACCTCTTGTTATATTGACACCTTGATCATTATGTAATGAATTTCTTTGTATCATTACTGTCTTTGTCTCAAAGTCTGTTTTGTTTGATATAAGTATAGCTACCCTAGATTTAATTTGGTTTCATTTGCAAGGAAATGAAACCCATCCCTTCACATGCAGTCTATATGTGCTCTTCTATCTGAAGTGAGTCTCTTGTAAGCAGCAGATAGATGGGTCTTGTTTGCTTTAAAAATTTTTAAAATTTGCATATAGTTGGCACACAATGTTACATTAGTTGCAGGTGTACAAAACAGTGATTCAGTTTCTCTATATATTATGAGATGCTCATCATGAGTGTAACTACCATCTGTCACTGTACAACACTATTACTGTATCATTGATTATATTCCCTATTCTATGCCTTTTATTCTCATGACTTATGGTACCATAACTAGAAGCCTGTATCTCCCACTCATCTCCACTCATCTTGCCCATCCTCCTATCTGATTTTCCTGTGGTAACCACGAGTTTGTTCTCTATATAGGTCTGGTTCTGATTTCTGTTTGTTTATTCACTTATTTTGCAGATTCTACATGTGAGTGACATTATACAGTATTTGTTTTTCCCATTCTGACTTATTTCACTTAGTATAAGACCATCTAGTTCCACCTGTGTTATGTAAAATGGTAAGACCTTGTCCTTTCTTATGACTGTGTAATATTCCATTGTATATATACACACACCACCTCTTCCCTATCCATTCATCTAGTGATGGACACTTAGGTTGCTTTCATATCTTGGTTACTGTAAATAATGCTGCACTAAACATAGGGGTGCATATATCTTTTTGAATTGGCATTTTCATTTTCTTTGGGTAAAAAACCAGTAGAGCAATTATTGGATCATATGGCATTTTTATTTTTAATTTTTTAAGGAAATCTCATACTGTTTTCCACAGCGAATGCACTAATTTCCTTTTCTACCAACAGTGCATGAGAGTTCCTTTTTCTTCACATCCTCACTAACACTTGTTAGTTCTTGTCTTTCAGATTTTAGCCATACTGACAGGTGTAAAGTGATGTTTCATTGCAGTTTTGATTTGCATTTCCCTGCTGATGATTGATGTTGAGCATCTTTTCGTGTGTCTGTTAGCCATCTGTATGTCTTCTTTGGAAAAATGTCTATTCAGGTCCTCTGCCCATTTTTAAATCAGATTATTTGGGGTTTTATGGTGCTAAGTTGTAGAAGTTCTTTATATGTTTTGGATATTAACCACTTAGTGGATATATCATCTGCAGATGTCTTCTGCCATTCGTTAGGTTGCCTTTTTGTTCTATTGATGGTTTCCTTCACTGTGCAAAAACTTATTTTGATGTAATCCCTTTATTTTTTGGTTTTGTTTTTTATTTCCCTTGCTAAAGAAGACATCTAGAAATATGTTTATAATAGGCTAGCATCAGTGACATTACTGCCTGTGTTCTCCTCTAGGATTTTTATAGTTCGAGGTCTCACATTTAGGTCTTTAGGATATTTTGAGTTTATTTTTGTGTATGGTGTGAGAAAGTGGTCCAGTTTTCCACAGCACAATTTGTTGAAGAGACTGTCTTTTCCCCATTGTATATTTTTGCCTCTTTTGTCATAGATTGACCATATAAAGCTTGCATCTACTGCTGGGCTGTCTATTCTGTTCCATTGGTTTATGTGTGTCGGTTTTTGTGCCAGTACCATACTGTTTTGATTACTACATCTTTGTAGTATGTCTTGAAATCTGGGATTGTGATACCTCCAGCTCTTATTTCTCAGGATTGCTTTGGCTATTCAGGGTCATTTCTGTTCTTATACAAATTTTTGCATTATTTGTTCTAATTCTGTGAAGAATGCCATTGGAATTTTGATAGGGATTGCACTGAATCTATAGTCGGTTAGGGGAGTTTGGAATATTTATTCTAAACCATGAATATGGAGTATCTTTCTATTTTTGTTATCTTTGATTTATTTCATCAGTGTTTTATAGTTTTCAAAGTATATTTCTTTAACCTCCTTGGTTAAGTTTACTTCTAGGTTTTTAGTCATTTTAGTGGAATTGTAATAGTTTCATTCATTTTTTTTCTTTTACACTATTGGCATATAGGGACACTACTGATTTTTTAGGTATTGATTTTGTATCCTACAACTTTACTGAATTCATTTATTACTTCTAATAGATTTTAGGTGGTGTCTTTCAGGTTTTCTATGTATAATATCATGTCATCTACAAATGGTGACAGTTTGATTTATTCCATACCAATTTGGATGCCCTTTATTTTTTTGTTTTCTTTTGTGGCTAGGACCACCAGAACTATATGTTGAATAAAAGTGTGAAAGTGGATATCCTTCTCTTGTTCCTGATCTTAGTGGAAAATCTGGCAGTTTTTTTCACCATATGATATTAACTGTGGGTTTTCATATAAGGCCCTTATTTTGTTGAAGCGTGTTACCTCTAAACCCACTTTGTTGAGAGTTTTGATCACGAACAGATGTTGAATTTTGTCATATAATTTTTCTGTATCTATTGAAATGATCATATGACTTTTACCCTTCACTTTTATTGATGTGATATAGCCTGTTAATTGATTTACAAATATTGATCTTATTTGATCATGGCGAATGATCCTTTTAGTGTATTTTTTAATGTGGTGTGCTAATATTTTGTTGAGGATTTTGCTTGTATATTCATCAAGGATATTGGCCTGTAATGTGTGTGTGTGTGTGTGTGTGTGTGTGTGTGTGTTGCCCTTGTTTTGGTATCAAGGTAATGCTGGCCTCATAGAATGTATTTGGAAGCTTTCCTTCCCCTCTTTTTTGGAATAGTTTGAGGAGAACAGTTATTAAATCTTCTTTAAATGTTTGGTAGAATTCACCTTTGAATCCATGTGATCCTGGACTTCTATTTTTGGGTAGGCGTTTTTTTTTTTTTTAATATTTTATTTATTCATGAGAAACACACAGAGGCAGAGACACAGGCAGAGGGAGAAGCAGGCTCCACGCAGGGGGCCTGACATGGGACTCGATCCTGGGACTCCAGGATCACACCCTGAGCCAAAGGCAGACGCTCAACCACTAAGCCACTCAGGCATCCCATATTTTGGGGTAGTTTTTGATTACCGATTCAATTTTGTTGCTAGTAATCAGTCTGTTCAGATACTGTTTCTTCTTGATAAAGTTTTGGAAGATTGTAGTTCTAGAAATATGTCTATTCTAGGTTGTCCAATTCATTGGCATATAATTTTTCATAGTATTTTCTTATAATCCTTTGTATTTCTGTGGTGTCCACTGTTAATTCTCTTTCATTTCTGACTTTATTTTGTGGGTCCTTTCTGTTTTATTTCTTCATGATTCTGGATAAGGGTTTATTAATTTTATCTTTCCAAAGGATCAGCTCTTTCATTTTTTGTTCCTATTTTTAAAAAATCTTTATTTCATTTACTTTTCCAAATTTATCATTTCCTTGTTGGGCTGTGCTTGTTCTTTTTCTAGTTCCTTTAGGTGTAAGGTTAGATTTTTTATTTAGAGCTTTTACTTGTATCTTGAGGTAGCCTTGTATCACTATATATTTTTCTCTTAGAATTGCTTTTAGAGGGCACCTAGGTGGCTTAGTTGGTTAAGCATCTGCCTTTAGTCCAGGTTATGATTCCAGAGTCCCAGGATCAAGCCCCATGTTGGGGCTGAGCAGGGAGCCTGCTTCTCCATCTGCCCTGCCCCTCTACTGCTGTCCTGTCTCTTTCTTTCCCTAAAAAAAGAACTGCTTTCATTATGTCCAAGAGATTTTTTTTTTTTAAGATTTTATTTATTTGAAAGAGAGAGAGGGAGAGAAAAAGAGAATGAGCAGGGGGAAGGGCAGAGGGAGGAGTAGATTCCCCACTGAGCAGAGAGCCAGACCTTGGGGGTGGGGGGCTTGATCCCAGGACCCTGGAATCAAGACCTGACCTGAAGGCAGATGCTTAACCAACTGAACCATCCGGGCGCCCTTGTCCCAGAGATTTTGGACTGTTGCGTTTACATTTTCCTTTGTCTCCATGTATTTTTTAAATTTCTTCTTTGATTTCTTCATGGCCCCATTGGCTGTTTCATATAATTTTTTGTGGTTTTTCCAGGTTTTTTTTTTTCTTGTGATTGATTTCTAGTTTCATTGTGGTTGGGAAAGATGCACAGTATGATTTCAGTTTTCTTAAATGTATTGAGACTTGTTTTGTGGCCTGCTCAATCCTGGAGAATATTCCGTGTGTACTTGAAAAGAATGTGTAGCCTATTGTTTTTGGATGGAATGTTCTGTATATAGCTGTTAGGTCCATCTGGTCTAATGTGTCATTCAAAGACACTGTTTTCTTATTGATTTTTTGCCTGGATGATCTATCCATTGATATAAATGGGGTGTCCCCTACTATTATTGTAGTATCATAAATTTCTCTCTTTATGTCTGTTAGTATTTGCTTTATGTATTTAGGTGCTCCAGTGTTGGGTACATAGGTTATTACAATTATTATATTCTCTTGTTGGATTGATCCTTTTGTCATTATATAATGCCCCTTTTTTGTTTTTTGTTACAGTCTTTACCCTAAAGTCTGTTTTGTCTGGTATAAGTATTGCTACCCCAGTTTTTTTTTTCCCACTTTCATTTACATGGTAAATGTTTTTCCATTCTTTTACTTTCAGTCTCTATGTATCTTAAGGTCTGAGGTAAGTCTCTTGTAGGCGGCATATAGATGGTTGGTTTTTGTTTTTTACCCATTCCACCACCCCATGTCTTTTGATTGGAGCATTTAGGCTATACATTTAAAGCAATTATTGATAGGTATGTACTTACTGCCATTTTGTTCATTGTTTTCTGGTTGATTTTGTTGTTCTCCTCTGTTCCCTTCTTCCCTTGCTCTCTTTCTTTGTAATTGATGAATTTCTGCAGTGCTATGTTTGGCTTTTTAATTTTTGTGTATCTATTAAAGGTTTTGGGTTCTTGATCACCATGAGGTTCATATACCATCCCAACTATATAGCAGTCTGTATTAAGTTGATTATCATTTAAGTTCAAATTCTTAAAAAAAAATCCTTTTACTCCCTCCACATTTTATGTTTATGTTATCATATTTTATATCTTTTTATTCATAATTATGGCCATTTCTTTTCCATTTAAAGTCCCTTTAACATTTCTTATAAGGCTGGTTTAGTGGTAATAAACTCCTTTAACTTTTATTTGGGAAATTATCTTTCTTTCAGTTCTGAGTGATAACCTTGCTGGTTAAAGTATTCTTGTTTTTTTCCTTTCAGCACTTTAAACATATGATGGCACTTTCTGTGGCCTGCAGTTTCTGCTGAAAAATCACCTAACAGTTTTATAGGGTTCCTCTGTATATAATGTTTTGCTCCCCTCTTGCTGCTTTTAAAATTATCCTTTAATAATTAAAATATCAAAGGTTAGGGATCCCTGGGTGGCGCAGCGGTTTGGCACCTGCCTTTGGCCTAGGGCGTGATCCTGGAGACCCAGGATCGAATCCCACATCAGGCTCCCGGTGCATGGAGCCTGCTTCTCCCTCTGCCTATGTCTCTGCCTCTCTCTCTCTCTCTCTCTCTGATTATCATAAAATAAATTTTAAAAAAATTAAAAAAAATATCAAAGGTTAAAGATAATGTGTCATGGTGTGGCCTTCCTTGGGTTTATCTTGTTTGAAACTCTGTACTTTTTGACCTGGATGTCTATTTTTTTTTTCTCCTAACTTAGGGAAGTTTTCAGTTATTATTTCTTCAAATAAGTTTTCTGCCCCTTCTTTGTCTCTTCTTCTGGGACCCTTATAATGTGAAAGCTTCTTTGTTTGATATTGTCTAAGAGGTCACTTAACCTGTCCTCATTTTTATAATTTTTTTTCTCTTTTTGCTGTTCAGTTTGCGTGTTTTTCATTAACTCATGTTCCAGATCACTGATATGTTCTTCTGCATCAGCTAATCTTTTGATTCCCTATAGCATATACTTTTTTAAAATTTCAGTTATTGTATTCTTCAACTCTGACTGGTTCTTTTTTTGTATTTTCTGTGTCGTTATTGATGGTCTCATGAATTCTTCTATTCTTCTCTTCAGTCCATGGAGCATCTTTACAATCATTACTTTACATTTTTTATTAGGCATATTGCTTATCTCCATTTCACTTAGTTCTTTTTCTGAGGGTTTGTCTTGTTCTTTCTTTTGGAGCATATTCCTCTGTCTTTCCATCTTGCTTGACTTTCTTTTTTGTTTCTATAGATTAGCAGAACAGCTACTTCTAAACATGAAGGCATGGTTTTACATATGCTCATCCCTTATGTAGACTGTGTGCTTGGTGACTTTGGATGGCTGGCTGAAGGTGTGGTTGGTGTGGGCCAGGGGTCTTGGGGCTCTCCATGCAGTAGGCACCCTGGTAGGACAGTTGATACTGAAGTGACCACAAGCCAGAGGTCATGGGGCTCTCTGTGCAGCAGGTGCTTTAGCAGGCTAAGTTGAAGTGGATGCAGGCTGGGGTGTCCTGGGACTCTACACACTGAGGGTACCCTGGTAGGACAGCAGAAGGTGAAGTGGGTGCAAGCTGGGGTGTCCAGGGACACTTTATGCAGGGGGTGTCCTGGTGGGGTGGCTGGAGCTGAGGCATTGTGTGGGCCAGGAGGTTTCTGGACTCTCTGTGAAGAGGGCACCCTGGCAGGACAGCTGAGGCTGAAATGGTGGCAAATCAAGTGTTCCAGGGCTCTATGCACAGAGAGGTCATATTGGCAGGATAGCTGAAGCTAAAGTGGGTGTAAACTGGGGTTTTCTTGGACTTTGCACAGAACATGCCATGGAGGAGTGGCTGGAGCTGGAGGTAGGGTACAGGCTTGGGGGGTCCTGGAGTACTCCATGCAGGGGGCACCCTGGCAGGACAGCTGAAGCTAAAGTGGGCATGGGTGGATATGGTCCATGGGCTCTCCACAGAAAATGTGCCCTAGCAGGACAGCTGAAGCTGAAGTGCTTATAAGCTGGGGTGTCCTGGGGTGTTCAGCACAGGGGATGTCCTGGCTAAGTGACTGGAGCCAAGGCTCACATGGATGGAGGTGTTCTGGGCCACTCTGCATAGAGAGTGTGCCCTGGTGGGGTGGCTGGAACTGTGGTAGGCACAGGTGGGTCCCCAGGGTGCTTCAACACAGGGCGCACCCTGGTGGGGCAGCTGGATTTCAATCCAATGGCAGTCAAGAGGTACTAGAGCTCTCTAAACTGAGGGTACCCTAGCATGCTGCCTGAAGTCCAAGTGATATAGGCCTGGAGTATTCCAGGATGCTTTACACCTGTGTCACCTTGGTACAAAACTTGGAGCTATAATGAGTGCTAACCAGGGATTTCCAGGTATGCATTGCCCTGTGGCCACCTTGGTGGGATGGCTAGGCTAGGGTAGGCTAGAAGCAAGGGGCTCACAGGCAGGCAGGCTGGTTAGTGTGTCTGGATTGTACCCTCGCACCAGGGTACAATGATGCCATTTGCGGCATCAGGGATGGAAGGTTCCTTGGTTAATATGTCTCCATCTCTCTTGCTGTTCTCTTTTGCCATCCCATCTTCTGTTGTGCAGAAGCTATTCAGTGGGCCCTCAGTTCTTTGGAGGAATTGCTCTATAATTAGGTGTGATTTGTTGTGTTTCATGGAGAAAGTGAGTTCAGTGTCTTCCTACATCTTGGACTGGAATCCTTGATGGGTCTCATTTTTTTATCCATTCAGCCACTTTGTGTCTTTTGATTGGAGAAGTGAGCTCATTGATATTTAAAGTAGATCAACAGGTATGTATTTATTCCATTTTGTTCATTGTTTTCTGGCTGTTTTGAAATTCCTTTATTCTTCTCTTGCTCTTTTTGTTGGTGACTTGATGATTTTCTGTGGTGACATGCTGAGATTCTTTTCTCTTTTTGTATCTACTATATGTTTTTGCTTTGTGGTTACCATGAGGCTTATATAAGACAACTTATAACAGTATTTTTTAAAAAGATTTATTTATTTATTTGTGATAGAGAGAGAGAGAGGCAGAGACACAGGAGGAGGGAGAAGCAGGCTCCATGCCGGGAGTCTGATGAGGAACTCGATCCCAGGACTCCAGGATCGCGCTCTGGGCCAAAGGCAGGCACCAAACCTCTGAGCCACCCAGGGATCCCTATAACAGTATTTTAAGTTGATGACTAAGTTCAAACACATTCTAAAGCTCTACATTTTTTTACTTCCCTCTGACCCCACAATTTGCTTTTGATGTCACATATTTTTAAATTTTATATATCCATTAATAACTTTTTCTAGTTATTTTTTATTACCTTTGTGTTTCATTATTTTTTAAAAGATTTTTATTTATTCATGACAGAGAGAGGCAGAGACATAGGCAGAGGAAGAAGCAGGTTCCTTGCAGGGAGCCCAATGCAGGACTCGAACCCAGGACCCTGGGATCACGACCTGAGCCAAAGGCAGAAGATCTATCACTGAGTCACCCAGGTGCCCCTACCTTTGTCTTTTAACCTTCATACTAGCTTTGTAAATTAACTCACGGTTTTAATGTTAGAGTATTCTGAGTTTTATTATATATTTACCTTTGCCAGTGAGATTTATACGTTCGTATGTAGTCCTGTTACTAATTAGCACCCTTTTTCCTTTCCTTTCTGCATTTCTTGTAAGGCTGGTCTAGTGCTGATGAAGTCCTTCAGTTTTTGCCTATCTGGTAAACTCTTCATATTTCCTTCAGCTCTGAAGGACAACTTTGTCAGATGGAGTACAGTTGACGCTTCCTTTTAGCACTTTGAATATACTATGTCCCTCCTTTTTGGCAAAATTTTTGCTGAAGAATATGCTCATAGTTTTAAGAGAGTCCCTTGTATGTAACAAGTTGTTTTTCTCTCATTGCTTTTTAAGATTCTCTTTGTCTTTAACAGTATATTTTATTTATTTATTCATGAGAGAGAGAGACAGAGACAGAGACAGAGACACAGGCAGAGGGAGAAGCAGGCTCCATGCAGGGAGCCCGACGTGGGACTCGATTCCGGGTCTCCAGGATCACACCCTGGGCCGAAGGCAGCACTAAACCGCTGAGCTACCTGGGCCACCTTGTCTTTAACAGTTTAATTATGTGCCTTGGTGTGGATCTCTTTGGGTCCATCTTTTTTAGAACTCTCTGGGCTTCTTGTATCTGTCAACTTCCTTCCCCAAGTTGGAGAAGCTTTCAGCCATAATTTGTTCAAATAAATTTTCTGCTCCCTTTTCTCTTCTTCTGAGACCCCTATAATATGAATGTTGGTCTGCTTGATCTTGTCCCATAAGTCCCTAAAGTTTTTTCATTCTTTTTTTTTTTTTTTTCTACTCTGGATGACTTCCACTACCCTGTCTTCAAGTCCACTGATTCCTTCTTCTGCTTTATCTAGTCTGTTATTGGATAATCTAGTGTAGTTTTCGGTTTAGATATTGTATTTTTCTCCCTCTGTGACTTTGGTACTTTCTTATATTTTCTATGTCTTTGTTGAAGTTTTTTTTTTCTTTCTTCGTTGAAGTTCTCACTGTGTTCATCCGTTCATCTTCCAAGCAAGGTGAGCATCTTTAGGACTGTTAACTTGAACTTTTTATCAGGTAAATTACTTATCTCTGTTCCATTGAGGACTTTTTAAAAAAATATTTTATTTATTCATGAGAGACACAGAGAGGCAGAGGGAGAAGCAGGCTCCCTGTGGGGAACCCAATGTGGAACTTGATTCCAGGTGCCTGAGGGCTTTTACTGGGTTTTATCTTATTTTGTTTGGAATATATTCTTGTTCATTTTTCTTTAAATCTCTGTTGTTGTTGTTGTTGTTTTTTAAATGTATTATATAAATGGCCACCTCTCCCAGTCTTGAAGGGATGATCTCATGTAGGAGATGAACCTTATTGCTTAAACCTACCCTAGCTCTTAACTGTCTCCCAAACCCTTGTGATTGTCCAAGCAGCCTACTGTAGTGTTAATGGCTTCCAGTAGGTGAAGATTTACCAAGATCTGTCGGTGTCCCAAAGGGGAGTATCTCAGTCAGCACCTAGATTCAGGCTGATTGGAAGCCAGACCCTTAGACAGCAGTTTTTAAAGTATACAAACACATCTCTTTCAGGGGAAGACTGGGAGATGGGCATTTCTGGGTGTTCCCTCTGTGCTGAGCCTTGGGGTATTAGCCAGTTAAGAACTGTTTCGTTAGGGGCACCTGGGTCGCTCAGTGGTTGAGCAACTGCCTTTGGCTTAGGGTGTGATACCGGGTCCGGGATTGAGTCCCACATCGGGCTCCCTGCATGGAGCCTGCTTCTCCCTCTGCCTGTGTCTCTGCCCCGCCCCCCGTGTCTCTCATGAATAATAAAAACAAACAAACAAAACTTGTTTCTTTGTTTGCTACTGTTCCATTAACACAGAAACACAAGCCCTGTGAACACAGGCACCTCTGGCCACCAGAGCCAGGCTATCGAAGCAAGTGATATGGCCACAAATGCTGGAAACTCTGATGACCTGGGTCGGGACAGAGGGAGCATGATGATGATACTGCCAGCCTCCCTGGCGTCCAGAGGGGATGACAGTTGGCCCTCAGAAGTGCTTTTAATGGGAAGTTTGCCCTTCAGGCCGCAGTTAAGAAGATAAGCTAATAGGCCTCTTCCACAGAAATACTGGAGGTGCATGGAGGACTGCTGCTTCTGTGCTGTGCCCTGGAGAGGAGGGAGCCGGTGAAGAACTGCTTCTCCATTTGTTGCAGTCCTATGGGACCCACACATGTAAGTCCCACTGGCCACCAAAGCCAGGTGATCAAGGGTTGTCCCTGAGCAGCTGCAAAAACCAGGACACCAGATATGTGCATAAGTACCCTTCTGGGAAATACCAGTGACCCAGGGGGAGGCAGAGGGAGAGTCTGAAGATGGCTCCCACTGGCCCCTGCAGTCTTTAGAATATTCCAGGAGGGTGCTAGATGTGTATTGAGTTAGAAGCCTGCCCCTCCCTCAGGCCAAATCTTTAGGATAAGCAAACAGGTGTCTTTCACAGGAAGACCAGACACTTTTCAGTTGGCTGCCTCCCCGCTGAGCTCTGTGGGTGGCCAGGGCACGAGCCCTTTAAGAACTGTTTCTCGGGTGGGTGGAATGGGTGAGGGGCCACAAGGTACAGATTTCCAGGGGGATGTCACGTACAGCATGGTGACTATAGTAACTAGCATTATACTGTACACTTGAAAGTTGCTGAGAGATCTTAAAAAAAAAAAAAAACTATTAGAAATGTCTATTTTCTCATGGACATTTTATCTTTCAAATTAAAAATGTGAGCAGACTATGGAAACCCAAAGCGTTTCTCAGCTTGGTATGGCCTGTGGGTCTTGTGGCTACAAACCCCACTGGCTTTCAAAGCTAGGTGTTTTGGGGGCTTGTCTCCTAGATGCAGGTCTTAAAAGTTGGGATGCCAGATATGGGGTCCAGGCCCTTCACTCAGGGAGAAGCTCAGGGTTGCGAGTTCCCTCCTGACCATGGGGGTGGCAGGTGCTTAAGGGAAAATTGTGTCTCAGCCTCTCCTGTCCGTTTCGACATGGGCTTTTATCTCATTTGCCCAGTTTGTAGGGGTTGCTCATCTAGTTTTTCTTTCAGAGGGTATTGTTCTGTGTGTAGCTGTAGATTCAGTGCATTTGTGGGAAGAGAGAAGTTCAGGATCTCTCAGGTCACTATCTTGAAGGAGAACCCTCTTGTTTACTCTCAATACCATTTGGGTGTGTGTGTGGGGGGGTAAGAGTGCAGACTCCAGGGACTCCAGGGCCAGCTCCAGGCTCACCCGCCCTCCCAGTGCACTTCCTGGCTGAGGAAATTGGGCTCTTGTGGGGAGGGGGGGCAGTGGGGGCCTGGGGGGGAGTAGCATGTGGTTTGTAAGGTTGCTTGGGGACAAGTAGCCATACAGAGTGCTTGGGGCTGGGTGCACAGGGCACTCCGTGAAATCATTTCTCCTCTTTCTGGAGTGTCAGCTGCATGAAGGTAGGACTTTTTTACTTTGTACCCCCAGTCCCTAGAATGACTGCATGGAGGACATGGCCAAATATTCCTTCCTCGTTGGCCTCAGCCCTCAGCCCACTGGCCTGAGCACCCCATTCTAGTCCGACTTTTGCTTTCTTAGACTCTTCACAGCTTTCCATCTGCCCTTCACTCATCTCTGAGTCTTTGTGACCTTTCTGGGCAATGGCTGCGTGGTGTGTCCTGGGGAACTCCCCGAGGCTGGTAAAACTGTCTGAGAAATACAGATTGGGGACAGGCTTTCTCAGCTGAAATGTAGCCTTTGCAGCCATTTGTGTGCAACTGCCTATGCTTTAGTGGGAGTAATAGGAAAACGCAATTGCCAAGTTTTACACTAGACGTGTACATAGCAAACATCAGAAATGTGACTTTCTTTCACTCGGGTAGCAAATGCTCTATGGCACGTGTAGCAAGTTAGACCACCTGTACAATGTGTGTGGCTTTTTTTTTTTTTTTTTCCTTAAACACCATAGACCAACATAAGACAGAGCAGAGGGTCAGAGCCCTGGACAGAGGAAGGTGGCATCTAATAGGGAAGGCAGCTGAGATCTGGGAAGGGGCCAACTTCATATGCTTCCAGTGTTGAAGGCTTAAATAAGCTACCTTCGGTTTGTGGGCTCAGTTGTCCTGCTAAAGTCTAGATGTGAAAATTAGCTTGGGAAAGAGAACTCAGTTGGAGGCCAGTTCTCCGGTGGGCACTTTTCGGAGTGTATTATACCCTTTATTCCTAATTACCACTTGCTAAATTGGAGTTGGGACTGGAGCCTGGGCTGAGGTTCTTCTCCCTTTTTTTTTTTTTTTTTTTTTTGGTTCTCCTCCTTAAGCTGAGGCCACACCCACGGAGTTTTCACTTTCCACTGTGAAGTGGAACTCCGTTCTGGGCAAGCTCGGAAATGCTCCGCACTGAGTGGAAAGAGCTCGGCTGTCTGTACGTCAAACCACCCAGCTGGTCTAAGAAAAAGGCTGCCTCTAGCTTTATCTAGGAGAATGTTGGTTTTTTTTTTTTCCCTGCCATGCTCCGGTCAGCAGGTACGTGGCAGGTAGCCAGTGCTAGCATCTCTCTGCAGAGGCGGTGATTCAGTTCTGCATGTGCTGGGGGCTGGGGGTGCGGGGTCTCTGGGGGTGGGGTGGCAGGAGGCGGCTAGAGTGTGTCATACGTTCAAGGGCAGCTACAGTGTACATGGTGCTTATTAAAATTAATAGAACATGGGATTCCAGAGGAGAAAAACCAAACCAAGTAGCCACCTTTCAGGTATGCTTGATACGTAGTGATGCACTTGAAAGAAAACTGTGTGTCTAATTTCAGGCCCTGGGTTTGAGAGGTAGAGCTCTCAAGAAGAGCACCAATAGGTAGGATTTGGAAAACAGCACTTGGCTTATCTGGAAAAGTACAAACTCACGGAACGATGAAGGTAAGTGGTTATTTCTGTCATCTGACGAAGCGAGACAAAGAAAAGATTTTCCTATTATCAATCAGGTCAGCATTTCCCAAACTGATGCCCAAAGGCACAGTATTTCAGAAGAGGTTAGTGCCCTGAAATTTTATGAACAATAGTTTGGGGAATGGTGTATCCTCCTCCTAAAGCCTTGGGGTGGCCGGGACGAGGGACCGAAACTGTTCTAAGTGTGACTATTTCCAAGAAGCGGTCTTCGGGGGAGGGCGGAGGGGAACGACTTGGGAAATGCCGAAATTTCTGATTTTAAGATAAGTTTGGAGAAATGTATTGGTTTCTCCGATGATTAAATGTATTAATCTCCAGAAGGGGATCGTTAACTCAGGTGAGGTTTATATGCTGGGTACTCCGACGTCCAGGGACACTCTGTAACCAGGTTGACAGACAAGCAGGCCCGTAAGCTGAAGCTTCTGGTGCCCTGATTTTTCAAGAGGAGGCACCCAAGTCAAAGGAGCCCTGGCTCAGGTCATCAGCCGACCTGGACCTGACCGAGTGGTTAATAGGGAAGAGTAAGCTGCCTCTGGGAGCTTCATCCCCATAAGGAGGGGGCTGGGGGGGGGCCGCACTTACCTCCTTCTTGGCGGCGGACGTTCTAGGGCTTCACTGTTAGGAAACTACCTGGTACGGAAAGGTGTCTAGTAGGCAGGTGGCGCGATGCAGGGCGAGGACCCTCAACACCAAGGAATCAGAAATCAAGCCTTCCCGTTCTTAAATAACATTTATTATCATTGCAAAGGAGTCTTTTTCAGGAGAACAGTTCTCACATCGAAAGATATACTGGTTATGGGTATAGAAGCGGACTTCACTGAGTGCTCTAGGTGAGGTGTGCCCGACTACGACTCTGGATTCGGCAACCTAATAGTCACGATGCGTTGGCTGTCGCTTAGCTATTTATCCAAACATGCCTTTTTAATATTTTTTTTAATTTTTTTTTTTAATTTTTAATTTTTAATTTTTTTTTTTTTTTTAAAACATGTGCCTGCACAGGGTGGAAAAAAGAAACGCCAAGGGCCTGGCTAAAAAGGAGAAGCCTAGAAAAGATAAAATTCCCGCGGCGGTTCCGTGGGACCCGGTGTCCGTGGGGGGGCGGGGGGCCCGGTGGCTTCTCCGCGTGACCGTGACCGGTGTGAAAGCCCTTGAGGGTCCCGGCGGCGGCCGGGCCGGGCCCGCGGGGGCCGCTCACTGGATCCAGTCGATGTCCAGGCAGCGCGCTATGAAGGCGAACATGTCGGAGACCTCCTCTATCACCTTGGCCGTGGGCTTCCCGGCCCCGTGGCCGGCCTTGGTGTCCACGTGGATGAGCAGCGGGTTGCTCTGCTTCCGGCTGCGGCCCACCACGTACTGGAGGGTGGCGATGAACTTGAGGGAGTGCAGCGGGACCACCCGGTCGTCGTGGTCGGCGGTCAGGAGCAGCATGGACGGGTACTGGGTGTCGTCCGCCTCCGGGAGCCTCACGTTGTGCAGCGGCGAGTACCTGGAAGGCAAAGGCAGGGCCGTGGGCCTGGACGGCCGAGGCCGGGGGTCGGGCCCCACGCTGCCCCGGGAGCCCGACGGCCCGGGCCTTGGCGTCCTTGGCGCGCCCACTGGCTGCCGCTCCTGCACCCTGGGCACCTGCCCCATCTCTGTGGCTCCCACCCTGGAAGACGGGGGAAGAGCCCAGGTCTTTCGAGACGACTCTGACCCTACTATACACACGCGTAGGATCTGGAGTGGCTCCGTGCTCCTTACGCTGACTTTCTCACTCCTACAAGGTAGACTGGTTGTTGTTGTTGTTGTTGTTTTATTTTTATTTTTTTCCATTTAATTGTTTATTTTACATTTTTTGATTGGAGTTCAATTTGCCAACATAGAGCATAGCACCCAGTGCTCATCCCATCAAGTGCCCCCCTAAGTGCCCGTCACCCAGTCACCCCCCCCCCCCCCGCCCACCACCCCTAGTTCGTTTCCCAGAGTTAGGAGTCTTTCATGTTCTGTCTCCCTCTCTGATATTCATTTTCTCTCCTTTCCCCTTTAATCCCTTTCACTATTTTTTGTATTCCCCAAATGAATGAGACCATATAATGTTTGTCCTTCTCCGACTGACGTATTTCACTCAGCATAATACCCTCCAGTTCCATCCACGTCGAAGCAAATGGTGGGTATTTGTCATTTCTACTGGCTGAGGAATAGTCCATTGTATACATAGACCACAGCTTCTTTATCCATCATCTTTCGATGGACACCGAGGCTCCTTCCACAGTTTGGCTATTGTGGACATACGACCCAGCAATTGCACTGCTGGGGACTTACCCCAAAGATACAGATGCAGTGAAATGCTGGCACACCTGCACCTCCATGTTTATAGCAGCAATGTCCATAACAGCCAAACTGTTGTTGTTTTTTATTTATTTATTATTTTTTTAAATTTTATTTATTCATGAGAATGAGAGAGAGAGGCAGAGGGAGAAGCAGGCTCCATGCAGGGAGCCCAACGTGGGACTCGATCCCAGGTCTCCAGGATCACGCCCTGGGCTGAAGGCGGCGCTAAACCGCTGAGCCACCTGGGCTGCCCTGTTGTTGTTTTTTAAAAGATTTTATTTAGTTATTCACGAGAGATACAGACAGAGGGAGAAGCAGGCTCCCTGCGGGGACCTGCCTGATGGGGACTCGATCCCAGGACCCCGGGGTCACGACCTGAGCCGAAGGCAGGTGCTCACCACGGAGCCTCCCAGGAGTCCCACAAGGGGGATTGATTGTAAGCCACTGACTGTGGATACGCCAGCTGCTGGCCTCTCTTTGGTCGAAAACCTTGAAAGTCAAAGCATATGGCAGCTTTCTGGCCCTTTGCTATTGATACGATGTTTGTTGCAGGCTCAGCGAGGCCGGCTGAGGAGGAGCCTGGGTCCTGTTGGGGCCTCTCACGGGCACTTGGGGCCGTGCCAATGGTGACCAGCTCGGTGGGGGGAGCAGAGGACGCACCTTCTGCAGGTCAACTTTTCAGGCAAGTGAACAAAAGGGTTTTATGAATATAAGTATAGTCGAATTAGATGGCAGGTGAGGGACATCTCTGGATTTCTATCTTTGCGTTTTACTCAATATGGATGTTCCGTTTGTCAAGTATTAATGAATAGAATCGGCTGTTTTCGTAGAGTTTTATTTTGGAGGGTAAATGGTCAAGAACAGTAACGCATCTGCTTGGTTAACCAAGTCAAGACTGAAATGTTCTGGAGTTTTCAGATAAGATTAAGGGCCTGACGTGGCTCGGCTTTCTGATCTTATTTCAGAGTGTTCTTGGATTGACCCCAGCCCTCCAGCTAAGTAGTAGTTCTTGGGGAAAGAGGTTTGGAAAATTCTGCCTCCTGATAATACCACCACCCCTCTACCCCTGAGATTCACATACATGCCATGCTGCTACATTTAAGATTCTGGAAAATTCTGTATTCATGGAGGGAGGGGACCCCCTTTAATCTTAGACCATGCTTCATGGGACATGCAGCTTCTGGTAAGGCCCCCTCTGGCCACACTGATACATTTAAGATTCCGGAAAATTCTGTGTTCATGGGGGGGGGGGGGGGGGACGGGACCCCTTTTAATCTCAGATTGTGCTTCATGGGACATGCAGCTTCTGGTAAGGCCCCCTCTGGCTCCAGAATGGAGTAGGAGGAGAACACAGCCCCGTGAGAGCTAGGCTGGAAAATTAAAGTCTAAAGTAGGACTATCACAGACATCTTGAGAGGAAAAATATTTACTTTTCTTTTATTCCCCATATTAATTTTTATATATTTTATCTGAGAGAGGGAGGGGCAGCAAAGGCAGATGCTTAACCGACTGAGCCACCCAGGCGCCCCTTCCCAAATTAATTTTAGAAGCATTAGGCTCCACTGAATATTTTGTTGCCTTTGATACACAATTTGGTATTTTCTTTACAGTATTAGTTTGAACTACAGCTGCTTGATTCAGCTTTTACTGGTATTTGGCAACGAGGGTATCTGCGTGTCTTAAAGTATTCAATGATAAAACTTGAGTCATTTTAGCTGAAGAGCTAAAACCATAAAAAGCCCATAAAATTAAAGAAAAAGCTTGACCAGAGAAATTATTGATGAAATTTAGAGCTGACAGAAGCCTGGGACACAGGCTTCTTGTACTGTTCCAAGGGCCATTCCTAACTGCTGATGACGGTCCCCAAACCCCTACCTGTAGAAGTGAAGACTGTGAACAGCCAGAAAAGAACGTGGCTTGTGGTCTTAAGCGTCTAAATGCCTGCCATTTCCTCAATGGTCTCGCCAAAGTGGTTGTCGGATGGGAATGAAGTTGTATGATGTTTTAATGATGTGATTTTGCAGTTTTAAATATATATGATTATACTGAGGGAACAAAGTAGGTTTTAATGTGCCTGCATAGATCCTTCTTTATTTCCGCCTTAAAATCCCATGCATAGATGTAAAGTAAAATGGCACCTTTTTCTATCCGGTTTTGATTGCTATGGTAACAAATTACAACAAGTTTGGCAGCTTTTCAAAACAACACAGATTTCTTATCTCCCAGTTCTGTCAGCCAGAAGTCTAGGGTGGCTCAACTGGGTCCTCTGCACTGGGTCTCGGGGCTGTGAAATCAAGGTGTTGGCTGGCTGCGCTCTTATCGGGAAATTCTGGGAAAAAATCTGTTCCCAGGCTCATTCAGGCTGTTGGCAGAACTCAGTTCCCATGTGGTTACAGGACCGAGGTCTCCCTTTCTTTGGGGACTGTGGCTGTTCTCACCTTCTAGAGGCCCCTTCCCCGTCTTCAAAGCCAGCAATGGCAGCTCCAGTCCCCCTCATGCTTCCAATCTGACCTCCCTTTCTGCTGCATTCCCTGCCTCCAGCCAGAGAGGGACTGGGCCTACTTCAGTAATCCAGGATTATCTCCTTATTTTCAGGTCAGCTGACTAGTAACCTCACTTTAATCTGCAAAGTCCCTTCACAGCAGCACTCAGATTAGTGTCTGACTTGAAGAGACCGGGGGTGGGGGTGGGGGGGCAGGAATCCGGGGGTGGGAGGACATCTTTAGAATTCCCCATCTCTGTAGTTTGTTGTTCTTGTTAAAGACTGGATCAAAACAAGGAAGACACGTAGGTACTCCCATCACTTCCCCTACTTTCTGCAGTAAATGATACGCAGATATGAGAAACCGAAGGGGACAAAGGGTCAGACGCTTATGCTTTTGATTGCTCAGGACTACGATGTCAAAATCGTTAGCAACACACACACCCACACACAGGTATCAGTATGAATGAAGACTTACTTGATAAGCCATTCAAAGTGCTGTTTGCTGTCCGAGCACCCGTAGTCGGTGGTCCAGGCGTGGCCGATGGTGTATTTATGGAACTTCAGCATGTCCATCACTCCAACTTGGGCAATAACACAGCCAAAGAGGTCAGGGCGCTGATTTGCACAAGCGGCTGAAAACCAAGACAGAAAGAAAGGAAAAGGATAAACATCTAAATAAATAAAAATACTCAACACTTTCAATACTTTCAGAACCACGGTTGCCCTCTTTCCTAGAGCACAGGAAGAAACTGTAATAAACCACCTGCCTAATGGCTACAAGCTTTTATTGAAGGGGCTGGATATTCTCACCAGTGGTAGAGATTCACTACTCCCGGAGGGGAATCTCAGCGCGGGAGTTATTCAGAAAAGCTCAAGGACTTTCTGGATTGCTACACAACGGGAACTGGGGGGCCACAGGAGCCAACTGTGTGGTTAGAGGGGTGGAATTTCAGCTCTACCTCTGACCTTAGGGGAGAGGAGAGAGTTAATAATAGCTACTGATTTAATTTCTCATGCCTGCATAATAGAACTTCCATAAAAAGCCCTAAGCAATGGAGTTCAAAGAGCTTCCAGGTTGGTGAACACACTGAAGTGCTGGAAGGGTGGCCTTCCTAGAGAAGGCATGGAAGTTCTGCAAGCCTCCCTTTACCCCATCCCTTACTCTACTACTGTTCCAGTCTATGAGCTGTCCTAGCAAATTACCAAACCCGAGGAGGTGGATCATGGGAACCCCATACCAATGTGGGATCTGTGCTAACTCTGGGCAGTATCAGATCTGAATTGCAGGACACCCACTGGGTGTCGGAGAGCTGGAGAATTGGTTGGTGTGGAGGAAAAAACCCTATACATTTGGTGTTGGAAGTGTTGTGAATAGAAACCCTTCATACAGTCCAAGGCAGAGCCTGAAACCCAGCATAGGCTCTAACCAATATTGGCACACGTTCTTGTCCTGCTTTAAAAATACCCTTCTTTGTATAGTTATAGAAATATTTCTTAGTTTTCATAATTCAACAAATATTTATTGAACATCCTGCCATGTGCCTTTTATGGGAAAGTTAAGTGAATAAGCAATTACAGTGTGAAAACCACCACTGTGTGGGGGGGGAGTCTATGGGGTGTGGGGGAACCCAACCTGGGGTAAGGCAGTTAGGGCGGTGTGGGGAGGAAGTCACATCAAAGCTGGTGTGCTGAACAGTCAGTCAGGGGAATCTGGCCTTTTCCTGCCTCTGGCCAAAAAACCTAGTTTGCACCCTCGTTGCACCTGATTTTGGTGCTTATAATACTAGATCGTGGGTCCCACCCTGGGATACTCTGATCCGCTCTCAGGTGTGAGAGGGGCAGGAACCTGTCCTTTTAAGTAAGCCTTGAACACCCTGAGAAGGGAAATCCATTTCTGCAAGTTCCTCAAGGGACCAGGGTTGCCAATAGATGTACACCAGTTCCTGGCTATGAAACTGAAAAGATAAAGGAGTTATTGGATGAAACAGTGAATTACTCAACTGTCCCACTATTGGTATCAGATGGTCTTTTCAATATCCTTTCCCATTAAATCTTAGATGTGCCCTTTGTTCTTCTCTGTTACACTTCACATATGATCTACATGCAAATTCAGAACACACCCAGAATCTGACCCCTTCTTGCTGCTTCCGTTGCCACACTCGAGGGCCAAGCCACCACCGTGTCTCACGGGGACGAGGCCTCCCCTTCATCTGCCCTAACACCATAACACGATCAGTGCAAGGTCGATCCCATTAAAAAGTAAATAAAATTCCCACATTGGCTTCTTTCTTCAAAGAGTAAACCAGGCCCGCTGGACTGGGTCTGAGGTCCTGCCTGTTTTCGCCTCCTGACCCTCTCCCTCGCTCACTGTACCCAGCAATTATATCAGTGCTCTTTCTAAATTTAAACCAATTATTTTGGATCTATAGATTTTATCTCCATGGGAAATTTCTTTTTTCAAGACTATATTCTATTGGGGTAAAGAGTATTCAGGTTTTGCAATGACTCAGTATATTTCAAGGATAAGGAAACGGAGTGAATGTGCGGCCCCCGAGTCCCCTTCCAAAACAGTGGATTTTCACACTTGTTTTGAGTCTACAGTGGTACAATATGTCCTCATATCCTAATGATACTGGATGTAGGACCCAGTAAGCAAAGTTCAGGCCACCATAAATGTTCAATACCAAGTAAAATGTCCTTAACTATCAAATATTAGGAAAAGCGACTTCGAGGCTGTGCCATTTAGAGGTTAAAGGAGCAGACTCTAAACCACAGTGTTAGGCTCCAACCCCAGCATCACCACATGGCAGCTGTGTGACACGAGGCAAGCTGCTCAACGTCTCGGTGCCCCCGGTCCTCAGTAAAATGGGAATAATACCAGTTCCCGTCTCTCAGGCTGCGTGCATGTCCAATGAGTGTGTGCAGCTGAAGGGCTCAGCACTGGCCCAGCACCCAAGGTGCTCAGCAAGTGTGAATTAATACCATGAATATTTCATTACTATTCTGCTGTGCTACCCCATTTTCCTCCATCAATCTTCTCTTTGAGCACACAGCGTAGGTGTTCACCAAATCTTACAGGTTCTGAGTAGCATAATCACATTTATTGGTTATTGGCTCAGTCCTGTGCTGGCTGAACCCTAGAAACCTATGGGTCCGCTGTGGGGCGCTGGTCCCACCCAGTGTGCAGCCCAGAAGAGCTGGGAGCAGGCAGGCACGACAGCTTCTCAGGGTGTCACGAATCAAGCCTGTATCAAGTGAGTTCAGTTGGGTCTTTGTGTGTCATTTATCAGATGCCCTGATACAAATGGGTTTTGCTTTCTTTGCTCCCATCCGTGAGCCAAAGTCAGTCAAGAGCTGTCTACGGACAGTGTATCTGAAAACCCCCGGAGTGTTAACTAGTAAGTAGAATAGAATCCAGGTCTCACCCACTAAGAGGCCTCCGTTTGAACCTCCATTAATAGTCAGCCTCTTGGGAGACGTGTAACCTTCCTTGATAAGATACTCCGCAGCGTGCTGAAAGTCATCAAAGCAGTTCTGTTTGTTTGCCAAGATACCACCTGCAATGTGCCAAAGTGAAAGATGGTTAAGAAAGAAAGCATTAAAGAAAAAAAAGATTAACCTAAAGGGGCTTCAAATGGTAGGGGGAGCAGGGTTTCAACTATCGATCACTTACACACACCGGGCTAACACCACACTTAGAAAAACGCTCCAATTGAAATTTTGTTATGCATCATGGAAACCCATCACCACCAATCCATATGGTGGATCTGTACTTTCCCAAACACAATGGTAATGCCCCGCAGGGAAGAGATGATCTGTTAGAGAACCACGAGGACACAAGACACAAGTACGAAAGCAGGTAACCACAAAGAATCTAGATTTTGGAGAGACCAAACTTAGCCTCGAGCCGCGCTCCGCGTAGCAAACAACGATGGGGCCGTGTGTGGTTCCTGCTTCCTGGACAGCACCTGGTGCTCTCACAGGTGCGCTTCTGAGCCCTCCTCCTCACAGGAGTTTGAAATGGTAAAGCTGAGAAACAGGGTCTTTAGTTTTGCCCTTATTTAGAGAATGTAAGCAGGAGTTTGGTGGGGCGGTGGTGCTACCAAGAGCAGCCTATTACGGTTTCTCAATCCTTGAATGAAGAGCTCAGACATCTCCCCCAGAGAATCTGGACTTTTCTCACCGAGAAGTCCTCCAATGTATAAAAAGCACACAAAGAAACTATGTAAAGAGAGGAACATTTGTACAGTCTTAAAATATCTAAAAGGAAAGGCCAAAAGTCAAAGATGTGCCCCCAATGGAAGAGATGTCTGAAATAACTGCCTAGGAGATGAACAAAAAGCAGACACAGGTCTAATTAGATATCTGAGATTAACCACTTTTGCGGAAATTCAATTACAGATGAAGCAGTGCTACTGAAGAAATTTTTTCATATCAAAACAAATGTTATTAAAATTTTAATAAGAAATTATCGGTGAATTAGAACAGCTAGAATTACTTAGTTTCCAGGAATAATATCATTTTGGGTATAGGACTATATTTTTTAAAGAGCATTACATTTTAAACTCAATACACAGAATGGAATTTAGATCTATCAATGTTTAGTACACTAGGGTCTACTGGAAAAATCCATTTCTGGCCCCTTGACTGCCTAAATTTGGGGAAAGTCTATGAATCAGTCTAAATGCAGATAGTCAGCTTTTAGACTCATTCAAGTTCCAAGGTTCCCCCGGGTCTTTTGGACAAGAAGTTGGTTCTAATTAATACAGAGATGAGAGAGCGCACTGATGCCTAGCATAGCAAGGTGGGCACCTGATGACCAGAGGGGTTTTATGGAGAAGAACCTGGGTTCTCCAGGAGAGGGCCAGAGGACCCAGAGTCCACGCAGGGGTGCGTCTATGTATGCCACAAACGTTTTAACTGGTAAATGAGGTGTGTCAGGGGGTCCAGACTTAGCATACGGGTTTGGGACATAAATATATGGTATGTAGAGGTTTTCTTAGCTTTCTTTGACCAATCATCTCTTAATATCACAGTATGATCTTAGTGTAATTAAACTATAATATCAGGGTCAAAATCAGGTCAGGGTCAAAATTATACAATGAAACAATTGATAAAGTCTTTGGAGATGACACTTGGGAGCAGCTGCCCTAATGGTGGCGGGCAGGTCAGGAGCCCATGTGTTAGCGAGAAGTACTCACAAGATGCTCAAATAGTATGTTGTCTCGTGTCAGCGTTTGGGGTGCTTGCTGGATGTTCAGCATCCTGACACCTAATAGGTACTTATGAAAAATCCCTTTACAGATCTACCCTCATCCCTGCAGACTGGATTTGATGCAGAAAACCACAGCGTTTGGCCTCAGGTTCAGGAACAAGAGGATACACACAGATCTGCTGTTCCTACTGTGGGAGGAGACCCCCCTCTGCCTGGTGCTGCTGACCAACCCCGAGCCCTGGGGGCTATGCTTGTTCCAGTAAGCTGCCTTATCAATGACACTGATGATGAGACAGGGGAGAAGCTTGGGGCTGGTGGGAGCAAACGTGCGTTCCCACATCCTCCTCTGGCTGTTGGTTAGTCTCTGAACTCCAGATGCCCAATAGGCTGGGGGAAGGGCTGTGCTTCATATGCAAAGAAAAGGAAGCGATAAGGCTTTTAAAAAATTATGACAGGCTGGGGAATGAAGCTTAGTATGGAAGCAATATCCTCAATGAAGCAGGATACATGCTTCAGGAGCCCGGAGAACAGAGACCGAATCCTTAAAACCAGAAAAGCAAAACGCCTGAGCTGCCCATGACAGAGTCACAGCTGTAATGCCAGGAGGATGCCGCTGCTTAGCATCATCAGGACAATCAGAGAAAACAAGCCAAACGATGCTCACTCTGGGAACAGGAAAGATCTATTTAAGATTGCTCTTTTTAAGAGAAAATGACCTGTCTGGAGATAGCCAGATAATGCTAACCAAAATACCAATTCTGATTGCGGTCTATAGGGAATGGTTTGGATAAGTATGTACTTCATTAAAATAAAGAGATTACAGAGGAAAACAAAATGTGAAAAAACAGTTGTTTTTGGAGAGGCAGTGGTGCCTGCAACCTGTCGGAACATATCCTAATTTTTCTCTTGCCTAGCCACAATGCTTTTGTGCTCCTGACCCCGTCAGCTCGTCCAGACACAGCTTTGGCTGTGCCATGTTTGTGCTCCTGTAGAGAGAATATCTCACCTTTATGCCACGTCTCTCCGTATTCGCCACCTCCTCTGATGTTGGCCACCGCAAGGACACCGCCCATGTGTCTCACAAAGATGAGCCTGGACACACTGAGAAGCAGTTCAAATAATTAGCCTTCCATTAACCACCTGGTAAGGACCATGCCGTGTCTCCCCATCAGGAAAAATGTATCCCCGAAGACATTTCACATGTAATATTACCGCAATAGGAGCCTAGTATTTGTATATTATTTGATTAAAGTGCAATATATAAAAGTTCTGATGAATGTTTAACTGCAAAGTTCATACATTTTCATGTGCATTCAGTGTATCTCATTTTTCTATACTGGTAAATATTTTACTATAGGGAGTGGGAATACACAATTCATAAGGCAAACAAAGAACCGCCCTCATTTCATGCTGAATCCATCTTCTAAACAACTATGTTGGCATATTGAGTCTCTCCAGCCACGTGACACAGCCCTGGTGTGAATGGCTCTGGGACTGCACGCATCCCCATCTGTGGTCCCTACTCCACTGTTGCTAGTATCTCTTTCTTAATTGTTCAAGGTGGAATAAAGAAAGCTGTTTCTGAAATTGGATTTTAAAGAGGTAGTCTAGGTTTACAGACATTTAGATGCTACACTCGGTAACACAGGTGTGAGAGAGGTAGAGTAGACCAAGGACACACGGTCCAGAGAGCAAGCATGGAGGGCTCAGGGCTGGAGAAGGTTTTCTAGAAATAAGCAGAAGAAACTATAGCACAAAGCCACCAGAAGAAAGAGTTAAGGAAGTCCTTTGGGAAATCTGGATTTTGTTTTCTTTTTTCCACTCTCACCCTAATGGTGCTAAATGACATCTATTATTTCTGATAGCTAAAATTAATTCTGCCTTGAGATGGGTTTATGAAAATTTTATGGGGCACCTGGGTGGCTCAGTGGTTGAGTGTCTGCCTTTGGCTCAGGTCTCGATCCTGGAGTCCTGGGATCGAGTCCCGCATCGGGCTCCCCACGGGGAGCCTGCTTCTCCCTCTGCCTCTCTCATGAATAAATAAATAAAAACTTTAAAAAAAATTTATTCTCCCTTTTAGTAGCTAGGGAAACACAGGCTTCTGAAAGCTGGGGCTCTGGATGGCCTGAGTGCTAATTTCCTGGGTTTTGAGGACGCAGAGAAAAGCAGAGTTGGAGGAGGTGATCCTAGCACACAGCTGGATTGGCCAAACAGATTTTCAAGCACTTGGTCTTCTCATCAACACCGTTCATGCACCTCTGATGGTCTCTATGAAGCTCCCAACGTATCTGCTGGGTTCTGGGATAAAAATGGTGCAGGGCCCCTTCCTTACTCATTTCTCAAGTCCCAGTGGAGCAGGATTAATAACTACTTGTACAGATGAACAAAGACAAGCAGTTTTAGCTATAGTAGATGTGGTTCAGGATTCAGAGTTGTCTCCATCCAAGACCCACTATAGAGACTAAGGGAAGTGGGGCTCAGGGTGCAAGTCTCTTGTTCATGGAATGAAGCACATGTTCACTGGCCCTACACTCAGGCATCACCATGACTTGAAACTGAAGCTTGAATTTCATCACTTTGAACAATAAAGAGGGGCAATGACACATTTTACTTTTTGTTTTAAGGATTAGGTTAATCTAGTGAGCCAACAGGTGTTGGTTGCTATTCAGACTAATAATCACAAAGAATAAATATGGCACATGGTTAACCTCATAGACATGGATATAAGAATGGGAAAGCAAATCTCACTGTCAGGGAAACTCTGGCAGGAGGTGGGCAGCCTGTCTGTGGCTCAGGCCCTGCCTAGAATAATGGCTGGTATGGAGGAAGCATTGCAGAGCGTAGAATGGCACAGTCACTGTACAGTGAACAAAGAACAGTCCCTATGCCACTCTTCTAACTGGTTTCCCTTCAGTTTATTCATGTGATGATACGTAACATATCTTCTGAAAATATTGGTCTGCATGATGATTTTACAAGTCCATCAGCTCCCCAGTATCAGAAGGATAAAATCAAACCCTTTAACCAGATGTCCAAGGTAGGTCACAGTTTGGCTATAAACTACTTCAGGGCAGGGACAAGGTTTCCTACTTCATCAAATCCTGAACACTTAGCCAGCAAATGCTCAAAACAAAGTAAGAGTTCTTTGTCTTCAAATTTGGGGCAGCTATTGAATCTACTCTGAATTTATGTCCTGGTAGTCACCAGTCCATAAATTTCTTTCCAAATAGGATCAGATTTCATATGAAGCTCTATTTAGAAGTTGGCTTATGGCCGGACTTGCTGGTAGGGGACTCCTTGCTTTTACTCAAAATGCCCAATGCAAACTTTTACACCGTGAATGGGATATTAAAATCAAGTTTGCAAATAATTGACAGAAGATATTTAAATAACAGCAAATGTATCAATGCAGATTCCCCGCCCCCTCCCCCCCCCAATCATAAACAGTTTGGGAAATAATCACATAAACAGTTTAAAAACAAGTAATAGCATATACAGAAAATACACTTGTGGCTGAATGTTAAGATGGTCTATTTTAAGACTCTGTGCTGCTGAAAAATATAATTATTAGCTGAAAAATCATTCCCTCTGAAGAGAATGCTGAGGGCAATGGCAGGCCAGCAAATGACAAACACGGAAGGTACGAGCTTCCTTTCTTCCAGACCTTAGGTTGATACTAACCTTCTGTAGCCTGGCAGCTACAGCCTCGGCATCTGGTTCTCAAACAACCTGTTCACTGAAGACACAAGATTAGCGTGTCATGATCCTGAAATTCCGGACCAGAAGGGGCACGTACTTAACACACAATCCTGCCTCTCCACAAAACAAGCAAGAAATATAGAGCTAAATACATTTTAAGAAATGAGTTAGTGGACTAGTCTCTGCTTTCTTCCCACCGTATGGAGAGGATCAAAGGCACGTCAAGGTTCTAAGAGTGTTCTACGCTTACCTGTAGTTGGGTGTGATAGATATGTTGAAGCCGCCGTAGCCATATAAGAAGGCAGGATGAGAGCCATCCAATTTTATGCCCTTTTTATGCACAATGAACATTGGAATCTTTGTACCATCCTTGCTGGGGTAGAAAATCTAGAACAAAAGAAAGCAGAATAGATTTCATATTACTTAGCTACACTTGCATGCTTTGACACGGGAGAAACGTGCAGGCAAGTAAATTCTCTCTTCAAGATGTAGGGTAGCAAAATGGATAGCCAGTACCGGCGGGTACCTGACCGAAGCATCTTTGACTTTTTATGGAGACAGTGTGGGGTAGAGAAGAGTGTCTGAAAGTAGGGAGACCTGAATTTGAATTCTTATTCCTCAACCCGCTAATTAGGTTACCGGCAGTGAGCCACTGATCATCCTTAGGCCTCACTTCTTCAGCCCCCAATGGGGCCACTGTGCCTACTATACGGAACACAGAAGACAACGGGCCTTTGGTTCTCTACTCCTCCCCCTCCCCCTCCCAGCACTGGAAGAATCGGATCGGCCGTCCTACCAAACAATCCAGTCTAGGGAGACTCTTTTCTAGGGAACGGGTTTCATATTCAACTTCTTCCATACATGTTAAGATACTCAACCCTTCATTTTTCTGTGTTCAGCTATTAAGTAAATGTTAGCAACTACAAAACATGCATCAGGTGAGAGTGTAGAAGAATGACAACAAGGAAATCCTATTATCCCCAGTTAAAGACCTTTTCTCCAGCATTTTTTTTTTCTAAGTATACTCCACACCCAACACGGAACCCAACGTGGGGCCCGAACTCATGACCTTGAGTCAAGACCCGAGCTGATGCCCAACAGACTGAGCCACCCAGGCGCTCCATTCTTCAGCCTTTTTAATTTAGGCTTATCACACTCACCAGAGTCTGGGCAACCTTGGGCAAGTTCAGGCAACATTTCTAAACTCCTTACTTCTTGGATAACAGGGGTAAGAGAAAAAGGATAAGAAAGAGGACACTGAGGGCAGCCCCCGTGGCTCAGCGGTTTAGTGCCGCCTTCAGCCCAGGGTGTGATCCTGGTGACCCAGGATCGAGTCCCATGTCAGGCTCCCTGCATGGAGCCTGTTTCTCCCTCTGCCTGTGTCTCTGCCTCTCTCTCTCTCTCTCTCTCTCTCTCTCTCGTGAATAAATAAATAAAATCTTAAAAAAAAATTAAAAAAAAAAAAAAAGAAAGAGGACACTGAATGCTAACCAAGTGGTAAGCCACCAAAAGCAGATAATGGTTTCTTCCAGACAGAAAAGCTGTAAACAGCTTTCTCTTTGGGCAAACATGGTGTCTTTACCCAAATGATACCTGGAAAGTGTTCTTGCTCAGAAACATCTTGCTGACCTCCCATGTTATACTCAAGGACATAAGCCTTTGTGCTTAGTGTGGTTTGGAGCCATATGGTATCCAAGGCTTTTTACAGTGGCATTTCTATAGAAAGTAGCCACTAAGTCCTTGGAAATCAACTTGGGGGTGTGTGTGTACAGGTTTAGCCAAAAGCACTACAGGGCCACAAGAAATGCCGCAAGCCTGGTAGCTTTCTGAAACCTGCCAAGAATAGAAGAAAAAAAAAAAAAGCATTCGTTTCTGACTTTGGAGAGAAATACTGAGAAAGATGCAAATTTATGAGTTTAGGATTCACAGAGGATACTACTTGGGGTTCAAAATTATCAGAAGGGACACACACTTTTTTTTAAATAATAAATTTATTTTTTTATTGGTGTTCAATTTGCCAACATATAGAATAACACCCAGTGCTCATCCCGTCAAGTGCCCCCCTCAGTGCCTGTCACCCATTCACCCCCACCCCCTACCCTCCTCCCCTTCCACCACCCCTAGTTCGTTTCCCCGAGTTAGGAGTCTTTATGTTCTGTCTCCCTTCCTGATATTTCCCAACATTTCTTTTCCCTTCCTTTATATTCCCTTTCACTATTATTCATATTCCCCAAATGAATGAGAACATACACTGTTTGTCCTTCTCCGATTGACTTATTTCACTCAGCATAATACCCTCCAGTTCCATCCACGTTGAAGCAAATGGTGGGTATTTGTCATTTCTAATGGCTGAGGAATATTCCATTGTATACATAGACCACATCTTCTTTATCCATTCATCTTTCGATGGACACCGAGGCTCCTTCCACAGTTTGGCTATTGCGGACATTGCTGCTAGAAACATCGGGGTGCAGGTGTCCCGGCATTTCACTGCATCTGTATCTTTGGGGTAAATCCCCAACAGTGCAATTGCTGGGTCTTAGGGCAGGTCTATTTTTAACTCTTTGAGGAACCTCCACACAGTTTTCCAGAGTGGCTGCACCAGTTCACATTCCCACCAACAGTGTAAGAGGGTTCCCTTTTCTCCGCATCCTCTCCAACATTTGTGGTTTCCTGCCTTGTTATTTTCCCCATTCTCACTGGTGTGAGGTGGTTTGCTCCCTCGCTCATTGTGGTTTTGATTTGTATTTCCCTGATGGCCAGTGATGCGGAGCATTTTCTCATGTGCATGTTGGCCATGTCCATGTCTTCCTCTGTGAGATTTCTCTTCATGTCTTTTGCCCATTTCATGATTGGATTGTTTGTTTCTTTGGTGTTGAGTTTAATAAGTTCTTTATAGATTTTGGAAACTAGCCCTTTATCTGATACGTCATTTGCAAATATCTTCTCCCATTCTGTAGGTTGTCTTTGAGTTTTGTTGACTGTATCCTTTGCTGTGCAGAAGCTTCTTATCTTGATGAAGTCCCAATAGTTCATTTTTGCTTTTGTTTCTTTTGCCTTCGTGGATGTATCTTGCAAGAAGTTACTGTGGCCGAGTTCAAAAAGGGTGTGGCCTGTGTTCTCCTCTGGGATTTTGATGGAATCTTGTCTCACATTTAGATCTTTCATCCATTTTGAGTTTATCTTTGTGTATGGTGAAAGAGAGGGGTCTAGTGTCATTCTTCTGCATGGGGACACACACTTTTATATAAAGTTGTTCGTGGCTGGCTGTCAGCAGCCTCTAATAGAGTGTAACTGTGTGGGCAGTACGAGTAAATGCAGAGTATGAGGACAGGTTCCAAGTCACTGGCTGGGGCTAACGAGCTCTAACACAGGGCCTTCATTGCAGACTTGGGGAGAATTTGGAGCACTCCAACCACAGAAGGAGCAGGGGGGCAAACTGTCTCACACGATTCTATCTTAAACGAATCGTCTGTTCAAAAATAGTGTTCCCTCCAACTTACACCCATCCTCAAACCCCTGCCCTGGCACCTCATCTCCCACTATTCCAGCTCACGCGTCCCCAACACCCTCCTGTGCTCCCTTGCTCTTCACCCAGCCACCAGCAGGGCTGATGCACCTCGAGTCTCTACTAAGCGGACTCTCCTGATCTCAAAGCTCTCCATCCCGTTGCTCCGTGACAATGTGGCTCCTCTGGTACCACTTTTCCTGCTGCCACCTGTAGATCTCCAATGCCTGCGAGCCAGTCTGCAAGTCTCCCCCATTTGGTTCCAGGGCAAAGGAATCCTTTTAGAACACCATCAGAAGCACAAAGACCCCTTCACGCCCCTAGCTGCAAAAATGTATCTGAGTTTAAGTTGGTGTGGTTCAGATCTTAAAATAACACCCTTTGAACACTGTCCGAAAGCGAAAGGGCACCGTGAAGATGATTACAATAAAATCAACTTCAAGAAGACTCCTTACAAGAAGGCTATTTCAGATTTGAAACAAAAACACACACCATGTAAATACGAGTGCAGATTTTATCACATCTTTGTACACACACACACACACACACACACACACACACTGGTATTCTAGGTTATTTCCATTTACGGAACGGCAATTGATAATAGACCTTAACTTGACTCTTCAATAAAGGGCAAAGTGAATCCTGAGTCTTTTCATAACCATGGAAGGAATCCATTTGAACATTTTAGAAATAGTCATTACAAATAGCCCAGCCATTTTTTCCATCACGCACTGTCTACTTCTTTGACTTAACTGAAACTGAAGCCACTTGAAGCCACTTCCTTCAAAGATTTTCCTTAAGAGACTTTGAGGGTGTCCACGGCTCTGGATTTGTTTGGTTAGGAAGAAAAGCCAGGAGACTCCTCACTTCCGTTTGTTTCCCAAACCTGGGCAAACCAAAAAGCTCCACTTCAGAATCTCACTAGTGGTTCTTCAAACTCACTGGCTGGGCCTAAGCATCTGTGATGAACGCGTTAAAAAATCTAGCTTCCCAGACCGCACTGCAGGAGATCTGGATCTACACACGTCTGGGGTGGAAGACTCCACGCTGCAGGTGTGGCATGTCTCCCACCTACTGTGGTGCAGGTGCATCGGGGCTCAAAGACTGGTCACACAGTTGGCTTTTATCACTCCCTTTATCCTTGTCAGTGCTATCGACTAACGCCAAGTGTTTTTCCCCAGTCCCTGATAAGTCAATATGGGACTCTCTCTGTCTCTTGCCCCAGTTCTCATGAGATTTTCTTCAGTGACTTGGACAATGCAACGTGATGACCCGTCCAGCAGCCTGTCCTTACAGATGTCTGAGTGCCTCAGTGTCAAATCTTAGCTTCCACGCCACCCTATCCGCTCGTTCATTTGAATGTTTGCTGTGGGTCCGTTCTGTGCCAGGCAGTGGATGTAACGATGCACATCTGGATAATTCCTTCCCTCGAGGGACTAAGGGGGTACGGAGACAAACCACCAGCACCACAAACCCCCATCACCTTGGCTCTCCTGAGGTATCTGCCTTTTTCTTTGTAAACTCTTATCACAATATTCAGTCCCTCCTACTCTCTCTGGCTCTGTCAGCTTCACGTGGGCTTTCTTGCCCAGCTCGAGACCCTTAGCCAGGCCTCTCAGTGTCCCTAATGGCCTGAAATCTTCTCATTTTAACCCAAGCTGCTGAATTCCTTCTCCTCCTCCAGGTAGCTGGGGCTCAGAAAATGCCAGCTCACCTCGCTGCAAGTTAGTAACACCTGCACTCACGGGCTCTGAGCGTAGGCTTTGCGTCGGTTTCTTCCTTTCCCTAAATGAGTTCCTTATGTTTCTCCTTCTTCTCCTTCCTATGTCTTTCCTAAATGTCTTCCTTGTACTTTTTTGTTCCTAAATCAATTCCAGAGTAGCTGTTTCCAACACTTTCCGTTTTCTCCCATTCCCGACACCACCCATTTGCATCCCCTACTCTTTGTCTTGCCCGTTGTCATAGAGCCCATCTGCTTAGAGTTCTTAAAAAACCTGCCAACTTCACTCACCCTCTACAACCCCAGGGAAAGAAAGACTCAGCCTTGATTCTAGCCCTTGCTAACCCCACCACCATCACACTTCCGACTACCACAACGTTTACACCTTTTGTGTTTTCTTCCTTTCCCTGGATGCAAACACACTCGGATTTCTCCCACCCGATATAACAAAGCAAAACACCAAAACCTTTTGCGTTGCCCTGTGTGCCCCTCAAGCTGAATCTCCATCTCCCTCTTCCTTCCTGATCAAACATCTCCACAGTAACCTACACCCACAGCACATGCCTTCCAACCTCATTCACTTTTTTTAAAAAGATTTATTTGAGAGAGAGAGAGCGAGCGCTTGAGCAGGGGGAAGGGGAGAGGGGGAGGGAGAGAGAGAGTCTCAAGCAGACTCCCTGCTGAGCATGGAGCCCTATGCAGGCTCGATCCCATGACCTTCAGTTCCCGATCTGAGCTGAAGCCAAGAGCTGGATGCTTAACCGACCAAGCCACCCAGGTACCCCAACTTTATCACCACTCTTAAAAAGGCAGCAGGGAATGTGTCTTTCTCCTTGCCCCCGCCCCACATTTTCACCTCTGTCCTGCTGCTGACCAAGTTTTTCATGAGTTTATAGAGATGCATCTATTTGTACATATTCATATGTACACATGTGACACATGGAATCAGGCTAATATTGGCCTACAGCATATTCCTCCTCTCCTCACGGAGCAAGAGATCATGAAATTCTTTCCACATTAAAACACCCAGGTTTACCTCATAAATAACCCAAACAAACAAAAAAGAAAAACTAAAACAGCTGGCTAGTATTTCATCGTATGCATGTACACAAATGCATAATCATTTGCTTACTAATGGATATTCAGACTTTCTTTTTCTCTTATCAACAATGATGGAATAAAACCCTTTTAGATAAATCTCCTATACTCACATGCTATGGCTTCTGTACGATACACATTTCTTACCCATGAGATCACCAGACCAAAGCGTATGTGCATTTAAAAATTCAATGGATTCTGAAAAATAATTCTCTAAAAGTGGTCTATCAACTTAAGTCCCTAGTGACAGTGATTACCTAAGTGCCCATTTCTTATCAGCAGTAGATGCTGAAATGGATTTTATTTTTTTAAATTTTTTTCTGAAATGGATTTTAATTTTTGCCAGTCTAACAGGCAAACATTGCCATCTCATTATGGCTTTAAGATTATTTTTAAATTAGCAAACATTTTCATCTATTTATTAGTTATTTTATGTCTTTCCATCAGAAAACAAATCTTTTATTGTGTTGCTTTTCTGATTATAGAACCTCTTCTGACATTAAGGATATTCACTTTTTTTTTCCTGCCATGTTTTGTTTGTATTTCCTCCCTGTCTATAACCTGTCTTTGAACTTTCTTTGTGGAGTCTTGAATACACACACCGCACAGATAGGAGTTTCTTACCCCAAGTTATAAAAATATGTCTATGTTTTCATCTTGAATTTTTACATTTATATTTAAAAATCCAAATTTTTTGTGTATGGTCTTTCTCCCAAATGGCCAACTATTACATACCATTTACTGAAGAACTGTTTTTCCCTTACTGTTCAGAAATGCCATTTTTGCACTGGTTTCTTTCCCAGGCTTCATCTGTTTCGATTTCTTTCTGGCAACTGCTTCTTTGGCTTCCTGGGTGGAGTATTTCTTTGGTTCTTTTTTATTTCTCTAATTCTTTTTCAACCTTCCTAATTGATCCATTACTAGCTCTTCTTCCTCCGGCCACATGCTACTGTTTTGCAATTTTCTACACTTGATCTTCTGTTTTCTTTCTGCAAATTTTCCCTCTGCCATCTCAGAGGGCCTTAATAAATTACTCTGTGCTAAGGACCTTCAAGTCTGCATGTGGGGGCCCATGTGAGGGGCTGTGATCTACAGGGTGGGTGGCCCCTCCCTCTCCAAGTCACCGTGCACTAGATATACCTGGAGACATGCTCCTCTTCTGGGCGCTCTTATTTTGGCTACTAACCATGGTCTCTCATTTCCTTCTCTTCTCTGCCACCCAGAGACTGCCAACTCTCAGCATCCTATCTTGTGCCACGGACTCCACACCCAGTCCTTTCAGTTCCCATAACCAGGCCTCTCCTCTTCCACTTGCCCTGGCAAGCCTGCTCAGGACTCCCTACTGCACTAGCCTCAAAATCAGCTGGGCTCCCTGATACCTCACATTTACTAAAGGAAAGTTGTGCTAGGGACGGTATAACCTTAAACCATCATTGGTAACATGCAAAAATTATAATGTAATTTTTATATATGCATACAATACAAAAGCCATTAGTGCTTTATGAGTAGACAACAGCCAAGCTTAAATCCACCTGTCAGTTTTCCATTATTTAATAGTTTATTGCCACCACAATACTTAGGTTCAAGTGAAAAAGCAAACAAGTTACTTTCCCCCCCTCATACCTGTAATCAAATGAGAGACAGCTGGCAATACACACCCAGTTTTTGAGTGTCCACTGGGGACACAGCCCTTTAATGGAATGCCAGAGCTTTCATGGGATCCTTAGTGGACAGGAAAACAAAGTGCTCACATGGGACTTAACAGGCGACCACTTGAGCAAAGAGAAAGTTCCTCTGTCATCCAGGACTGATGGCTCATCACATGAAGCTGATGGGCCCTGCCTTCTCCCTTCTTCCTGTCAGCAGCAGAGCAAACAGGTTGTGCAACCAAGCCAGCTCTCAGCAAGGAGCCTGTGACACCAACGAGCAACAGGGTCTGTGCTCCGGCCCACACCTTCCCCTCAACAGACTACAAGTACCGCCAGAGAACTACGGTGGACAGGCTTTGGAAGCACCTGAGCGATCCCACCAGAGGATTTGCTTTCACATGTTTGCAAACGAAACCTTTCTCTGGGGACACCACAAGTGAAAATAAACGTCACGACAGCAATTCTAAGGCACAGTTCCTTCTAAACATTAGTGAGCCAGCCAAAGGTGGCTCAAACACTGCATTAAGAAAAGCCTCCTTCCTGAATTTTAGTTTTCTCCCCTTTAAAATGGAAATTCTTCATTTTGGAGACTCTCACCACAGTGTAACAATGTGACTCTACATCTTGGAACCAAGAGCATTCGGCACAACAAAGCAATGAAGGTCTATCTACATCGTCTGGGGAGGCCACGCTGTTTCTCGGTAGAGGACAGTGAAGGGTCTTTTCTGAGCAGTGCCAAGACTGTGACACTTGGTGCAAAAAAAAAAAAAAAAAAAAAAAAAAAAAAAAAAAAAAAGCTGGTGTCAGTTCTTTCTCAGCCCTGGGGAATTAATAAGATAACCTCAAATTCTAGAGACAGTGAGAGACTGTCACTCTGGGGCTTCATAAGCTGATCATCCTCTCATATAAATGACAAACCTGAGGTTCATGAAGGTAAGATACCTGCCGACGTAACACTGCCAGTTTATGGAAAATTATTACCGTGGTCTCCTAAGTCCCTGGTCCAGGGTTTTTTTCCTACTCTTTATCACAAAGTAATTCACTCTATGGTATTACTTCCTTGTAAATAATTTTATTGGGTGTGACTGTGTAAAATTTTGCAAATGTTAGAAGCTTTGGCACCGATTTAATAGATTTTTTTTTCCCCTTCAAGACAATGATCACCAGTCTCTAGGGAATCCGGGGGACAAATATGCTGCCAGAGATAGTGTGATTTATTTGCTTTTGTTTTTGTTACCCTCTTGAAAAGGAGAATCCTTCAAGCATGTCAAAAGCCATATTTCAGATACAGAGGTTATTATATTTACTTTTTTTTTAAAGCAAAATAAGTCTGTGTGGAAAGATGATCCTTCTCCAAATAGTCATCAGTGTTACCATCTTGAAGACAGATTATTAAAATAATAATAAAAAGCCCAGTATATCCTGCAATGCCATTCTAACTAAAAAAAAAAAATTATCTATAATTTTTTAAAAGGTGTAAAAGACACAATTACCTTCACAAATGAAACAGACAAAAAATGCTAAGACATTCATAAAGAGAGCAACCCCAACTTTATAAGCAATCAAATTTAAAGCAGCTTCCAATTTTGCATATTTAAGCCCATTTTCTAATGAATGATTATTTAACAGATAAAAGCTCTAAAAGCTCGCAGACCCTTGAGTTGAACTCCTTCTTCTTCTTCTTCTTTTTTTTTTAAAATTTTACTTATTTATGAGAGACACGGGGGTGGGGGGGGGCAGAGACATAGGTGGAGGGAGAAGCAGGCTCTCTGTGGGGAGCCTGATGTAGGGCTCAATCCCAGGACCACAGGATCATGACTTGAGCCAAAGGCAGACACTCAATCACTGAGCCACCCAGGCGCTCCAAGGTGAATTCTTTAAATTAAACTATTGAAGGAAAGAGAGAAAGGGTTTACACTTATATAAAGGATAGAGTAAAAAATGTCAGAAATGACCATCCCTTATCGTCAAGCGTGACTTTCCAGAGGCATCACTAAATATAAAGCAACGCTACTCTGAAGTGTGCTTTGGCATGAGCTGACAGTCACTGAATACATGTCCCGCAGTCTTAATGTGTGAATCTGGCTTCAAATAAATAAAATAAAAAACATCTTCCTTTAAAGGAAAAAAGCAGAGCAAGGAAACCTAAGGAACCAAGGAAGCCTACTGTTCTTCAAGAGAACGACATCAGTCGTGAAGAGACCAGCCATCTCTACTGAGATGATTACTTTTCTTGAACATATTTAGTAATAAAATCAATTTTGCTGAGATATTCAAACATGGGCAACCACTGAAGCTTCTGTAAACAATCAATCTTCAACCCTAAATTTGTTCTAGTTCACGTTTGGTGCTATCTGAGGCAAATGCCAGGGCTCTCATTATCACCAGTAAAGGGACATGGCTCATACACGAAAGGTGAAGGTAAAGGGCAAAGGGCCAGCCCTCGGGAGAGAAGAATGTCTGATGATAGCAGCTCCTTCCTAATTTTAGGGCCTGACAGGTTTAAAGGAGAATGTTCGTAAAGGCATGTTGAGCTTCCCTTTTTATCAGAGTTGACAGAGGCCACTTGTGTGGCCTGTGCCCAGTGTGGCAAATACATCTGACAAGGAGCAGAGCTGCTCAGAAATCTCGTGGTCAACGCAAAAGGGGATCAAGACATTCCGTTACCCAAAGAACCAGGCAGAAAGTAACCATCGTGCCTCCATTACCTTGGAAAATAAGTAGAGAGAGAGCTTCCCAGGCTTTCGAGGGGGTGCTGCACATTTCTGTACCGTGCTTGGGTTAAAAATACCAGCCAGGCGTCAGAAGGTCATAATCCTATCTATTTTCCAGGCATTTAACTCTGGAGAAGTGGGGAGGAGTTTAAGAGTCACCTTTGGGCAGAAAATATAAAAGGAAATTTCTATTCCAGGATCCTTTTCGTTTGCTTTTTTAAAGGGTGGCTAGACATTTTTTCTAACAGTGGAGCTTTAAAAACTCCCACGGGGCACCTCAATAACAGCAATGTCAGTCTATTTAAAAATCTATTTTAATTTCTGGTACATTTCTTGAGTATCAACAACATGCTAAGTGCTCTACTGGTAGTCTCTGCAGAAAGGCGTCAGCTCTCAGAGGCTGGGCCATCTGTTCTTTGGAATAATAAGCCCATTCTCGGTTCCAAACTGTGGAGCCAGAAACTGCAAGGTGCTGAACACACAGGGAGGAAAGACAAGTGGCACAAGTCGATCGTGGCACTTGTGATAAGCTTGGCTGGAGTTTGGAGGCATTCACGGCTGTGATGAATATAGTATGACTTGCTCGCAGACCCTAAGAGCCATCTTCACTTCCACTGACCTGATCTCTTCGTGGTCAAGGCCAACGTAATCAGACTTTCTCATGAAACCGAGGACCTACTGCATGCCCAGGTTCAGGGAAAGCAGGCTGTGTATGTGTAACAGGCATGGCTTGTAAAGGTGCCCTCACAGAAGGCATCAATCGCTGGTGATGAGGCTGGCTACAGTGGCATTTAGGCTGCATGTCACCCGCACATGTGTGTGTTTGGCTCTTTATGAAAACAGCCTGAGGAGTCCATCACCATGGGGCTGTGAGCCCTGCACTGCCCGCATTTAGTGAGCATTTACTGAATGAATAAACGCGTTGGAATTGCATATTAAACACTCTCTTTCTGATCCCCCCCACCTCCCACCCCCAGCCCCCAGTGGCCGCCAAACCTATACCAGCTTGCTTCAGTTCCTGAGGCTCGGAGCATGTTGGATGCCTCCTGCACACCATCTCCTCCCCGCCTGCCTACATGAAGGCCCTGGCTTCTAACAGGATTCCTGCTTCCAATATTTGGGCACTTGTTACCAGATTAATCTCCCTGAGATTAAAAGGGGGAGACAGAGAGCAAGAGAGAGAGAGAGCGAAAGAGCCTTCCTTTTAATCTAGGTCACTCTCCTACTGACAACGTGCAATGCCTCCCCATGCTCTCCAAAATGAGATCCGTGTTTTAGACCAGCCATTAAATCTCTCCACTTTCTACCTTCAGCCTTTCTGAGTCCTTCCCAACTGCAACCGTCCTCTCCACTGAAACTGCCATTCGCATCTCCAGATCCTGAAGGCATCAGGATTTATAAGACTAAAGCACAACTAGAAAAAAAAAAAAAAATCACTGGCTCTTAGGAGTTCACTTATTTGATGCCCCTCGAGTTCCTACCCAGTGTAGGCATCCCCAAAGCTGTATCTCAGGCAAGTTCAACTTCTGCTTGGCTATTTCTTGGTAGTAAGAAAGAAATTCACACCACCACAAACAGCAGCTCATTTCATCTGGGAGCCTAACTGTTAGAAACTTCTTCCTTACCTGAAAATGTCAAAATACATGAAAACACGGGGAACAAAAACCAGGCAAGGCTCTGGAGACAGAAGTGACAGTAAATTTCCAGAGAAACTACCAACTAAAGTTCTGTACACTTAAAAAAAAAAAAAAATTAAAAAAAAAAATACTGAAGTGCCTGCTGTTCGGTTTCTACATTTTTCACAATAGGATTTTCCTGAGTCGTCGGGTCAAAAGAGATATGTTATTTATTTTACTTGATTTGTTTCAAACACTTACATAGTTCTTACCACGAACCAAGCACTGATCTAGGGGTTTATAAATATTCCCTCGTTTAATCCACATATGAGGTTTATACCATGAATACTCCCATTTTTAGGAGAGGGGCTTACTCGGACCAAGAGAAGGAACTAGTTCAGGTCATACATGCTGTGATGGCCTCAGGATCTGTACCTGGGCCGACTGACTCCAGACTCCAGACTCTCAGCCACTATGAACAAAGGATCAGCAAATCCCCTGGCTCCCCTCCAGAGCCCCCTCTGGAACCTTCTGTGGCACAGCTATTGTGCCGTCATGTGGTCTATGTGTGTGTCTGTTGACCTAGCACCTGGAAGACAGCACTTAAAAAGGAAGTGCTGGATAAATGCATAAATAAACACTCAAACTGGACACCATGCTGCCACCAAATAACACACAAAGTATTTAAGGGGCAGTGCATTGAAAAAAACTCTATGAAATGGTCTAGAGTCTGGCATCAAAATGCTTATAAGCTGAAAAGTAATAAAGTACAAATTAACTCTGGTTGAGGCACTCGGGACTGTATGCGGTCACAAATTTCTCACTCTTACTAATGAAAAATATTTAACATCTGACATTTTCTTTATGTGTAGCTGTTAATCTATTAATTTAGCAATGCCATGGCGGATGAGCTTTATGGCTCTGAAGCTGTTTGGTTATGGTGATTTACTGCATGCGATCGCACCTGCGTCATAAAAACCCAGGAAGAACACTTGAGATCAATTTCGAATTCTCATTAACTCAAAACTATGGTGGACCACTTATTTATTTTACTGCTTTAGAAAAATAAAATTAATAAGCAAAATGCTGGCATGACAGACTCTGGCCAGAATGTTCAGTAAGAGCAGAACCAAACCGCTTTAAGGATCTGCGGCTGGTAGCTCTGCACGCCTGAAAAAGGGTGGACTACGGAAGAGAGACGGATGTCAGTGAGGAGGAGAAAGGAGAGCAGTGTTTGTGCAATCAAGCAGCTCCTGGTGTAGGTGGGTGGGAGATGAAACAGAGCTGCACGCATCCAACAGTGACCCTGAACTTGAGGGCAGCACTGACAACAGGCCTAGAACCAGGAAGCTGGCACAACTGTCCAATTACCACTTTTTGTTTGTGGATCCAAGGGGGAGATATAGCAAAAACACTGCAAGGAGCAGCTGCACACCAAATCATTCTATTGCAGAAAAAATGAACGGCTGGAATTCTGGAGAGGTGAATCTGGAAGCACATATTTGTCGCCGGCATAGACACTGATGTGAGTCGCCGGTGGACACCTCCAATGCTGCTCCTATACTCATCTGCTTCTACCCAGAGCCTCTCAGACAATGCAAGTGCGAATCCCCAAAATAAGCCCTTGGGAGAGTAAGAGGCAAGAAAAGACCCATCATAGATCATTTCAAGTTGCTTAAAGAACAATTGTAAAAAAAAAAAAAAAAAAAAAAAAAAAAAAAATTCACACTCAGTAAGCTCATGAGTGCCACACTGCATTTCAGTCCCTGATGCTGGGAGCCAAGGAGCCAAGTCCAGCCAAGGAGCTGGACTCATGCTGGTCAGGGCGGGCTGCAGGGAGGGGGTCAATGAGAAGACCCAGAAGTAGAGGCTTGGGCGCCTGGGTGGCTCAGTGGTTGAGCGTCTGCCTTCGGCTCAGGTCGTGATCCCAAGGTCCTGGGATCAAGTCCCGCGTCAGGCTCCCTGCATGGTCCTGCTTCTCCCTCTGCCTGTGTCTCTGCCTCTGTCTCATGAATAAATAAATAAATAATCTTAAAAAAAAAAAAAAAGTAGAGGCTCTCAGGGACATCCCCAACAGCCACCAGGCGCAAATGAACACACATCACCAGGTTCAGAAATCCTGCTGTAAAGCTACAAGCATGACTTCTTTGGCTTCTATTCTATGTGTGACTGTGTGACATGTTTCATATTTGTGCAGTAGGATAACAGTAGCAAACCTCTAACCAGTGAAGCCATATATATATATATATTTTTTTCCCCTGGCTATGAGATGCCTCCCACCACACCTTGTTCGCCCCGGCACTACCATGATAGAGAGATCTTGTCTATTCATTTTTAAATGCTTTAAATGTGGGAATAGTGTAATTTTTAAGTATGCATACGCGCACCACCTTTTTATTACCACAGCACTGAGGTAGTGAAATATCAAAGTCTAAGGAAAATGAACATTTCAGATGAAAAATCGAATCCTGTTCACTATCTGGAAAAGAACACGGGGCTGTTCTGATGATAGATGGCATTCAGGAGGGCGCACGGGGAACATCTGAGGACTCTGAAGCATCAGGGGTGTATGCAGAAAAGCTGGCCACAGAACCAGCACACCGAGGGCAAACACTTTCACCTAGTGAATCCCGGGTACGATGTCTACTGCCTAGGAATCAAGAAGCAGGGCAGCCCTGGTGGAGCAGCGGTTTAGTGCCACCTGCAGCCCAGGGCATGATCCTGGAGACCCTGGATCGAGTCCCACGTCAGGCTCCCTGCATGGAGCCTGCTTCTCCCTCTGCCTGTGTCTCTGCCTCTCTCTCTCTCTGCATCTCTATGAATAAATAAATTAAAAAAAAAAAAAAAGGAATTAAGAGGCAAAGGCCAGGGCTGCAGGAGACGCCTCGTTCCCAGACGGCTGGGCTCCGGGGCTCCACTCACAGCCGCTTAAGTCTACTGCTTTCCTGGCAACCTCCCCAGTCTTTAAATGTCAGTGCTCCCTTTGGTCCTCCTTCCCCTCTATACACACCACTCCGGGGTTCAATCTGTGCCCATGTGCTCATTGACCACCCCACAACCAGCCTTCACGACTCTCCCTGACTCCTGACCCTAATTCTCTGAGCACCTGGCACACACCACATAGGGCTCCCCAGGGTACAAGGGGATGAAATCTCCCCCCATTTGGGTGCGTACCTTAAGGTTTTGACCTGTCTGCATCTCCAGGCTCATCTCCTGCCTGTGGGGTCCAGCCCTGGCGCTGGGGATACCTCTGCTTTTTGTACAAGCTTTCCTCCCTCCAGAGCCCTTCCCTGTCTGCCTAAAGCTCCTTGCCTGGAAGCCTTCCAGAAACAGTCTTAGAGGGGTCTCCTCCTCTGGGCTCTCACAGGCCCTGGGATCACCTTTCATACTGTTTCTCCCACCATCAAATTGCCAGAAATGTTTATCACGTCCTCATTTCCCCTAGTAAATTCTCTCTTTCCTTACACTCCCAGGACTGCCCCATACGAGGTGGCAGCTTGATGTTTGTGAAATAATTACTTTTATTTATGTATACAATCTTCTCATTTAGAATTTCCCTTTTATTTAAATTAGCATTATTTTATTATAACCAACACTGCCTTAGGCATCCCCTGGCTTCTCTCCGCGAGGCACAGGGACTTTTGGGGCCTCACTTAGACAAACACAGACAGGCCATATGGTACAAGAAACATGAACAGTGAAGAAAAGAACCACGGATAGAAATCAATAAAACTATTGAGGAGGGAAGAAGGAAAGGGAAAATGAACCTGTGAAAGAAGGGGCTGCTTGAGAAAACATGTTAGAAAAGCCAAAGGGAGAAAATTAAACTTCCAAAGTCTGAAAGCATTCCTTGTAAAATCCAAACCATCACACACTCCCACAAAACATAGCAAGGAATCGATCAACTGATAGTAGATAATAGAAAATTTTTTTTTAATTGCTCGGCTTGTCTAAGAGTTTCTCAGACAACTCTTGCAAGAAAACAACAACACAATAAATGAGTAATGGGAAGATATTAAAAAAAAAATTAACTTTGATGCTCTAGAAGAAGGGGCAGCAATTATCTCCTGCTTTGGTCACAGACCAGGACCCAAAGCACACTTAAAGACTAGATCACAATTAAAATAAAAAAATTCCACGGAAGTGCAGAGGGTAACAAACATTGGTTTGCTGACACTATTTGCTGGCTTTGAATAGAAATTACCTTTGGAGGGGAGAAGGAGATGGTCCAACTGACATTTTACAGACTGGGAAAACACCTATTCGTACAGGTTTCTGGCCTTGATAACTAGATAATTTCAGACTGTGTCGTCTATCGAGGCTTCTCTTATTTGCCAAATATTTCTGTGTATCTGCTCTGGGCTCCGGGGACACAGCAGTTGGGGGGGGTGGTGGTGGTGGTGGAAATCACTTTCTGAAGGGAAGACAGAGGGACACACAAAGGAAAGGACGAAGCTGGACGCCGGGAGGAGGGGATGGGGAAGGGCTGCTGGGTGACACAGGAGGGAGAGAAGGGCGCTCGGACCAGTGCAGTGGAAGGAAGGGAAGGAGTGGAGGGGGCCGCTGGCGAGGAAGGAAGCAGGGAGGGAGGGAGTGCCCGGCAGGAGGGCACGGGGGAGGCCTGTGGGCTTTACTCCAGGCTGGGTGACTGCAGACAAGCGTAACCAGAAGGGCTATGCTATTTATTAGGGAGCCACATTCTTAAAATAAATAAATAAATAAATAAGAAAAAGAAAGAAAGAAAGAAAAGAAAGAAAGGAAAGAGAGGAAAGAGAAAGAAAGGAAGGAAAAAAAGAAACAAAAGAAAAGAAAAGAAAGAAAAGAAAAGAAAAGAAAAGAAAAGAAAAAAAAGAAAAGAAAAGAAAAGAAGCCACACTCTCCTGTGGAACAAGAAAAAGAATGGTCTCTTCCTTTGGGCCACGATCCCAGCACTGCCACCTGCCTGCTGACACCGACCCCAGCGCGAGGTCGGCCTGCTGAGGTGTCAAGCCCAACGTGACTCGGTACAACTGACCCCTCCTCAAAGCCTCAGTCCTGGGGGGGCCACGTCACGGCAAGAGGAGCTCTGCTTCTGCACTGAGGGAAAGGCCCGGAGTGGAGCAGAGCCCCCCGTGTGGGCCGGGGGCCCCAGGGCGCAGGCCGGCCGGAGGGGGACACGGCCCCCCAGCGGGAAGAGCTCTGCTGGGGGCGGGCGGGCATGCAGGGAGGTGGCCTTGGGGGGCGGGAGGACGGGGGCTGAGGAGGAGGCAGGCCGGCAGGCCGGCAGGGCCAGCGCTGCTCTGCGACGCCACGGCCCAGGGGTCATGCGTGCGGCCTGCGGTGCCCTCCTGGCCCCGACTGCCACCGGTGGGGCCCGATGCAGGTTCTGGGGTCCAGGTGGGTCCCCAGGTGAGTCACGGAGGCCCGGAGGCCCAAGCAGAATCCCGAGAGGCCCATGGGAGCCGACCTGTGAGATGAGAGTGCCCACGCCGGCCGTCGTCACGAGCAGCTCACGCCAGGCAGAGGCTTCGACTGGCAGTGCTGTGGTGGTGGTGGGTTTTTTTTTTTTTTTAATTAGGTAAATCACGAAAATACACCTTTCTTAAAAAACTGAGCTGGGATCCCTGGGTGGCGCAGCGGTTTGGCGCCTGCCTTTGGCCCAGGGCGCGATCCTGGAGACCCAGGATCGAATCCCACGTCGGGCTCCCGGTGCATGGAGCCTGCTTCTCCCTCTGCCTGTGTCTCTGCCTCTCTCTCTCTCTCTCTCTGTGACTATCATAAATAAATAAAAAATTAAAAAAAAAAAAAATTTAAAAAAAAAAAAAAAACTGAGCTGAGGGCACACACTCTCCTATGATTTTGAGTCCACCGGGAAAAATAATGTCTGTGGAGAAAATAAGTAAAAGGTACTGATTTGCTAAGCTAGTTCTAGAGCGGTTGGTTGGTTGATTTATTTATTTATTTTTATTTTCTTATTTATTTATGATTTTATTTATTTATTCATGACAGACATAGAGAGAGAGAGAAAGAGAGAGAGAGGCAGAGACACAGACAGAGGGAGAAGCAGGCTCCATGCAGGGAGCCCGATGTGGGACTCGATCCCGGGTCTCTAGGATCAGGCCCTGGGCTGGAGGAGGAGCTAAACCGCTGAGCCACCCGGGCTGCCCGGTCGGTTTGTATTTTTTAAAAAAATATTTGGAAAATGAAGAAAGCATTTGGAAAATGTTCAGAATTTCAGGTGCTGCGGTGAAGATGGGGCCGGGGGCGGAGGCGACCCCCACGTTCCCCCAAGGCCTTCTCTGGGGAGGGACACGCGGTGTCACCAGGGCGTGCGCTATTCTCTCTCCTTCCAGCACGTGGAGGATGGCTCGGCGCATCTGCCAACTCTGAAGCTGGTTTGTCCCCATCCCGTGGTGTTGGCCAAGGGCATGTGGCCAGGGGAGGGAGGTGACACTTGTAGACAAAAGGGCTGTGGGCCACCTGGGACAGGATGTGCTTTGGCTCTGTGCCACGGGGACAGGCAACACGTAGTGGGGGAGGCTCTCAGGCGGGGCCTGGAGGGAGCCCGGGCGATGTCCGATGGACAGCGTGTGGAAACGAAATGTAAACGTGTCTGACTTCACGCCTCCGAGACTGCGACGGTGCCTGTTAACTGCAGTAACCTTGCCCCTCCTGACTGAGCTAGAACAGAGCAACCGGAAAGGAACGCACTCGTAAGCTGCAGAAAATTCTACACTCACTATCTGAGCCTTCCCGCCCATGAACTGCGTGCGTAACCAAAAATGCACATATTTCAAAACTTCAGAACTGTTTTTTCATTTTTAGTTGCTCATATGTGGAATTTAGGAAACAAAACAGATGCACACAGGGGAAGGGAACGAAAAATAAGATAAAAACAGACAGGGAGGCAAACCATAAGAGACTCTTAACTCTAGGGAACAAACTGAGGGTTGGTTGCTGGAGGGGAGGAGGATGGGGGATGGGGTAACTGGGTGGTGGGCATTAAGGAGGGCGCCTGATGTTGGGGGTGCTGGGTGTTTTATAGTAAGTGATGAATCACTATATTTTACCCCTGAAACCAACACTACACTATATGTTAATTAACTCGAGTTCATTTTTTTATTATTATTTTTAAAGATTTTTACTTATTTATTCATGAGAGACACAGAGAGAGAGGCAGAGACACAGGCAGAGGGAGAAGCAGGCTCCATGCAGGAAGTCCGATGTGGGACTCGATCCCGGGACTCCAGGACCATGCCCTGGGCCGAAGGCAGATACCCAACCACTGAGCCACTAAGGCGTCCCAATTAACTAGAGTTTAAATAAAAACTTGAAACAAAACAAAGGAAGATGGAGAATTCAGGCCCTAAGAGGTCTCACAGAAGGAATGTAAGGAGCTGGCTTCCTTCTTGACAGAATGAAGGGAATGTCCCTCTGGTGACGGCCAGCTTCCACCAGGGCTTGGGACCCTCTCACCTTCTCAGGGAACTTGGTTCCTGCGGTGGGTCCCTCCTGCTGGAACCAACCCATCAACACAACCTAATAATCTGGTTCCTACCCATTTCATAACACAGGCCACTGCTCTTGTACCCCTCTCCCTAATGCATTTAAACTTCTCAAGACCGTCTACACACATGGTTCCCCACTTCCCTCCCTGCTCCTCCCTTCCCCCCGATCCTGAACTCACTGCCACAAAAGCTATGGAGGGCTCCATCTGTAAATGAACGTAAAATCTGAGCTTCTGGCTTGATTCGTTTTCTTAGCACAGCTGTATTCTACAGCAAGAGAATGAAAAATCTGAAAAGTGATCTGAAGCAGGGAGGAAGAAGGGGAGGGAAGGAAGACATAAACCACAGGTGTTAAAAGACAGAGACAGTCAGTTAGCCTACCAGGGATTGTTTCCTCTGAAGAAATTTTAAAAAGCTTTAAAATGCAAGCTTTTCGGATTACAGCACTAACACAAGACAGTTCTGATTAGAAGAATAAATGCAACATGAGAATGCACGGAAAACGCAGTGAATCCCCCAATCCCTCAGTCACACCTCCCCTAACAAGCCACACACGCATTCTCCCCTCTTCCTCAATATACCCTGTTCGGCCACCAGTCTGCCCCACTGCTCCTGAAAGTGCTCTTGTCAAGCTCACCAGTGAATCCAGATGGTCAAATCCAAGGCCTCTTCTTCCTTCCTCACTGGACCGGCCACACTGAGTACTGTCCCCCGCGGGCCCCTCCTCAAACCCTTTCCTTGACCTCCTGCTTGCCCTGGTCTGGGATGTGCTGGTTCTTCTTGTACCTCCCTGGCTGATGCTTCCGGAACTCCCCTGCTGGCCCTCCCTCAGGCCTCCTCAGGGTGCAGGCCCGACCCTTCCTCACTCTACTCCAAGTACTTCTGTCCTTGCCCCCAGACTTAAACAACACACTCACACTGAAGATGGCCACACTTGTGACTCTAACTCAGATCTCTCCTCTGAGCATGAGACTCAAATATCCAACTCCATACTTGACGTTGCCACCTGGCTGACAACGTAACACGCACCACAAACTTGATCATGTCCAAAGTATCCTTCCTCCCAAACACGTCCTCCCCGACCCATTGCCAACAACCTGATACATGGTACCAGCTGCTCAGATTGGAAATCTCAGAGTCATCCTTGACGTGTCCCTTCCCCTCTTCCCTCCATGTGCAATCTCTGAGTGCGCCCCGTTGATTCTACCTTCCAGATATTTTCCAAACCCACTCTTTCTCACATCCACAGTCTCTCCCTTAGTCTAGGCCACCTTATGTCTTCCCTGGTCTACAGACTGCTACAGAGGTGTTCCAGCAATCTCTACAGCCGCATCTGCCCCTTTCATCTATTCTCTACAAAATGGAAGATGGCTTTCGTAAATCAGAACATGTCCCATTCCAGCATAAGACCCTGCACGGACTCCCACCATACTTGGAACCCTGAACAAAGTCCAACACAACCGTGAGGCCCTGCCCTCCCCCTCGCTTACTGCACCTATCTTCTCTTGGGTCCTCTCTGGGGCCAAGCGCTTTGTTCTCTGGGTCTTCGCTCCAACAGTTGCGCTGCTCTCCCCACATCTCCACATGATTAGTTCCCTCATACGTAGGAAACGATGTTTCCACTGATATAACACAAGGGCACTTTAGTTGACCACTCAATTCACACTGTCATTCTTGGTGATGGTCCCTACTTATTTCATTCGTAGCCCTTCCCCAACTTGGAATCTTCGTATTTATTTTCTGTTCACTTGTGTTTTTTTTTTTTTCCTGCCTGTACTCATAAGGGCAAAGACCACAGCTCTCTAGGTCACTGTTACACTCCTAGTGTTTAACACAGAGTAAATTCTGAATAAACACCCAGATTGGATGAATGAAAGTGGTTCTCTTCCCCATCCCACCTCCCCACAACAATGCTGACAAATTTCTGATGGCAGGCGAGGAAGACATCCAGTGGCAGGTCTAGATGGACTGAAGGCGGAGTGGAAGCCTAGGCAGGGGAGCAGAGGTGGTGCCAGCAACACCCCACAACACTCCTTGGTCCCTCCTCCCTCTGAAGATTCTCAGCCATGGTTCAAAGTCGGCACTTCAACAGTCAACTCTGCAGATTCTCTAGCAATGCAGCAGCCACAGTTTGGAGTATTTATACTCTTCTCTAATCTTTTCCAAATATTGAAATTAGCTATATGCGCATTAAACTTTGGAGCTGAACTAGCTATAGCCTATGCAAAACATGGAAGGCTTCAGGGTCCTGATGTGAATTTTCCTTGCACCCTAAATGGTTTTCCATTTGAGAGTCAATTTCAGAATTACCCACTATCTAATTTGGGATCAGAGAGCACATTCTCTGTTTAAACATATGTTTACATGCATACTAATATTTCTATCTGCTCATATACATACACATGTATACAAATGAACACAGCTGGGGGCAGGGAGGACACAAGCTTTGTCAGCTATTATTTAACTCAGCAGAACCAACTAGCAGATGATTTTAAATGTCTAAGAATTTATATGGGCTGCGTTTATCAATGCAGCTTGAGTAGATGGATTTACATTTCCTTCTTTTGAGACATTAACCAAGGTAAACGATGAAGCTTTCTCCAGGGTCGTCATAAGGCCACAGCATTTTTTTTTTTTTTTATGATAGTCACAGAGAGAGAGAGAGAGGCAGAGACACAGGCAGAGGGAGAAGCAGGCTCCATGCACCGGGAGCCTGACGTGGGACTCGATCCCGGGTCTCCAGGATCGCGCCCTGGGCCAAAGGCAGGCGCCAAACCGCTGTGCCACCCAGAGATCCCCAGGCCACAGCATTTTATATCAGTTCCTACATGAGGACCCAGAGCCAGCTATCTCAGGGTACCCAACTGCTGAACTGCGACAGCTGGGGAGAAGCTAGCCTAGCTTCTGAGGGCAGAGAGCATCATGCTTAGGAGCAGCGCAGTGCGGGAAACCAGGGCTGAAGCACTAACTATACCACCGTGTGATTAGGGACAACTCCTCTAGCTTCCCTACACTGCAGCCTCTTCATCCCAAAAACAGAAATCACGAGGAGGTTGACTGGCTGAAGAAACGAGATGATGCACTCAGAGCACGGGCATACAGCCCGGCACAGGGTGTGCACACATCTGTGCTCTAAGTCACAGCTGACTATCCTCTTTCCCTGTCTTTTTGCTTTAGACTGAGTTTCCAAGGGCAGGAACAAGAGGAGAAGCTTCTACACAAGTGGGGATTTGGCTGGGTACTCAAAATGTATACAATTTCAGAAAATGGGGTTAGGAAAATGAACAGTCTCTCAACAGAGCACAGAGGAAGGAGAACTGGGCGGAGGGAAGTCTGCATATGGTGGTCGAGGACTGGGTTGGCAGTTGAGCCTTGGTGGTGCCAAGTATTTGGGGTGGGGACTTGGGGTAGTGAGGTGCCACTTCTGCAGGGCTGGAAAGAGGACATCAGGAATTTGGTAGTGGAACTCACACTTGACATGGACCATGACCAGGAACCTGTGTGTGTCCCTGTGTAGTACCCTGACACACAATGTCTTCTAACTGGCAATATCTTGCCATCAGGTTTATCACTATTAACGTTTCTCATCTACCACGGACACTACCCTACTACTACCACTACCACAACACTGGGAGCAAATAGAGAATGATCCAATCTACTTCTGTAAACCCAGGTCAAGGTATACTTGACCCCAATCAAAAGGTTATACTTATGGAAATGGAAAATGTTTCCTTCCTTCTTCACAGACCAATAAAGTCAGGCAGTAATGGTTTTCCCTCCAGGGAGATAATGGAGTATCTGCAGTGCCAGGTCTATTTTTACTCAATCCATCATCCCTCGGCCATCAATGTGATGCCAGTAGAGGGGAGGATAGGGAAGAGCTATGTAACAGGTGGAGAGACCACACTAAGCTCCTATGTTCTCTTCTCCCCATCTGCCCTAAAAGATGGAGCAGAGCAGGAAGCCAAAGAACACTTGTCTAGGTGGCAGCCCACATAAAGACATACCCCTGAGGTTTAGGAGTGATACTACCACAGAAAAGCAGAAGAAAGATTGCTCCAACTCTCTCCTATGGAGCCTTCTCAATGCAAAGAGAACCTAAACAATTTTCAGATTCCAGATATTCACTGAACCCTATTAATTTTTAAACCAACTCCACCAATTAAGAAGGCAGAAATGATGGGACAGACACTGGAATGGAGGTACTTGTCTAAGAAAGAGCAATTGAGAAGGTCGCCTGCTTTGAGCACAGAGGTGTCTTTTCAGGTTCACCACACAAGAAGCAAAGATCTTGGGCTAGTGCTTCTGAAATAAATCTGAGAATATTCTTCTGAATTTGAGTTTAAAGCAACCTGACGCTAGTACTGGCATTAGATCTTGGGGGAAATCCAGCAGAGATAAGATGATAAAAGCAGAACCATAAACACTTCAAGCTTTATTTCACTTTAGAACATACTTTAAGTGGAGTTTCAAGCTGCCGTGTGGTGACCAACATTTAAGACTTACACAGAACTCCTCAGATCAAAATACAACGTATGTATGTATGTATGTACTCGTGTGTATGAAAATCTGTGGTATAAATAAATGGACAAGGAAATGAGAATCTCCGTTAACATGTGACAAGGAGGTTAGAAGTGAATACTAAAATAAATCCTAAAATTTACAAGCAATTTTTATTTATTTTTTTTTATTTATGATAGTCACACAGAGAGAGAGAGAGAGAGACGCAGAGACACAGGCAGAGGGAGAAGCAGGCTCCATGCACCGGGAGCCCGACGTAGGATTCGATCCTGGGTCTCCAGGATCGCGCCCTGGGCCAAAGGCAGGCGCTAAACCGCTGCGCCACTCAGGGATCCCTATAAGCAATTTTTAAAATGTAGTTATGGGCTCTTAGCGTCTCCTCTTTCACACAAAGAGTACTTTTATTTTTTAACAGATTCCACAAGGGTTTACGAAGTAATTGCTGGATACTTATATGATGCAGAAACATACTTCTAGTGGTAAGTAGGTGTAGGAATTTAGAAGCCTTTTAACCTAATTTATTTTAGAGGTGAAAAAAACAATAACTGAGCGACAGAGTGCAAAAGATTTATCCTGATTAACAAAACATGCAGATTAGCACGGCTCTGGAGTTCTCTGTTCTAGTCTCGGCCTTGTCAATTATTTATACCGTTACATTTGTTCAAACACACTGACTTTTAGTTTCCTCATCTGTAAAATGAGAGGTCTCAACTATAGGAACCCTAATGTATATGCAACTGGAAAACATACAACTCCTCTGCAGCCCAAAAACACATTAGCATAAGAACAGATCACCTAGGAAAAAGCAAAGAAGCAGTTATGCAATTAGAGACTTGACCCTCTCCCCACCCCCCCTCAAAGGCTGACCTGTGCTATGCTTCTATTCTATTTTTTTTTTTTTTAATGCTTCCATTCTAATGAGCAGGTCCTGCAAGGATGGCCTGTATCCACATCCTTAGCAACAGTATGGGGTGGTGGTAGTAGTGGTGGTGGTGGTGGGAGCTGGTTTTCCCAGGCAAGAGGAAGACTCTAGCATGGAGCCAAATATCTGGAGAGCCATCTGGGTCTAAGCTTACCTGGCTTCCTCATCCTGCCAGAGATAACACCTTACACTTCATCTTGATGATAATTCTCAAAGAGTCCCATCTTGTCTTGCATTACACTTGTACTAAAGTCAAGACCAGAGTTCAAGAAATACATATGTTCTGGAAGCAATATTAAAGGCCGTTTTTCATGGGAGAAGAGCCTCTTTCAAGGGTGCTTCTCTCTTCATAATGCATAGATTTCTGCCGTCTGTGATTAAAAGATCTGAATATTCACCTTTTTCAGTCTTTGTTTTCCTAATCCTGACCCTGAGGTACCTGGCCACCAGGTGGCTTTTGGACTCCTTGGTCTCAGGGTCCACACCAAAAAAATGTTTTTTAGATTTTTATTTACTTACTAGAGAGAGGGAGAGAGAGAGTGTGTACGCGCATGCCTGGGGGTGGGTTGGGGGGGATCGGGTGGGAAGGAGAAGCAGACTCCTCACTGAGCAGGGAGCCCAACACAGGGTTCAATCCCAGGACCCCGAGATCATGATCTGAGTCGAAGGCAGATGCTAAACCAAGCCATCCAGGTGCTCCATCCACACCAAAAATTTTTGCTGAAGTCCTGTTTTGTGTGACAGATTGCTAGTTGTCCCCCAATGTCTATTCTCCATTTCTCCATCAAAAGGCCCTGATTTTTAGCTGCGCACATTTCTTTTTCTGGAACTAAAACCACATCTCTAAACCTCCTTGCACTACCTGTGGCCAGATGAGTGCTTTCTCACCATTAAGATGAAAGCAGATTACACGCACCTTTAGAAAACATGCTTCTAAGACGGCTGGCATGCCCCTTCGCTCCCCCACTCCCCTCTTCTTCCCTACTGCCACCTTCTTGTTGGCTAGAAAGTGGATATAATATGGCTGGATGGACAGCAGTGTTAGGAGACCTCAAAGAGATGCTGGGAACAAAAGCCACATGTGATGAAGCAGCAAGAGAGCAGGAGCTTGGATTCCTTGCACTTTGGATACCAAGTTGGCCCTGGACCAATTCCCCTTCTTTTCTGTGAGAGGGAAATAAATGTCTCTCTTCTTGATGTTTCCTGTCCTCACAGCTGAATCCAATCTGAAGAACATACCCTGAGATTCAGATCCATTTTTATTTTATTTTTTTTAAAGATTAATCCCTTCATTTAAAAGAGAGGGAGGAGGGGCAGAGGGTGAGGGAGAAGTAGACTCCCTGCTAAGTGTGGAGCCCCACGCGGGGCTCTATCCCAAGACCCTGAGCCAAAACTAAGAGTTGGGCGCTTAACTGACTGAATCACCCAGGCACACCAAGATTCAGATTCATTTTTAAAAACAAAAAAATTAGGGCAGCCCGGGTGGCTCAGCAGTTTAGCGCCTGCCTTCAGCCCAGGGCATGATCCTGGAGACCTGGGATCGAGTCCCATGTTGGGCTCCCTGCATGGAGCCTGCTTCTCCCTCTGCCTGTGTCTCTGCCTCTCTCTCTCTCCCTTCTCTCTGTGTATTCTCATGAATAAATATATAAAATCTTAAAAAAAAATAAAAACAAAAAATTATTAAAATGGCAAAAGTACCATTAGCACACATTATTCATAGATGATACCATGTTATTGAGTGAGTTCTAATAAGAAGTAAGTTACTTGCTACTTTGTCTTCTATAGGATAATGAAATATGACATTCTTTTCCCAAGATAGTTTTTTTTAGCAAGGAGCTGAAGCTAATTGTTAGCAGGGAGTAACCTGAAATCTACCCACTTGCACATCAGCAAAGCTCAGTAACCTGCAACTTTTTATGGATCTCAAAAAGCTATGACTCTTACAAGGTAAACAAAATTTGAATCTATTTAAGTGGCTTCATTACATATAATAGCAAACTCAGTACTATCTGTGGATATCTGATACATTGCAACATACAGATTAACAAATTTAATTTGTAAAGGTACAAAGGATGAACAAAACTCCAATGAGTATCATTTTCACCTATGGTACTGAATTTATAGGTAGCCTGATCTCTAACATTTAGGGCCTCTAATGCAAGAATGATAAACCTAGAGGCCTTCCAGGATGTTAATCTGAGTCATTCAAATAGAATCAACACCTGTTAACTCATTAACATCTCCACAAAATGAACTGAGCAAATATGCCTGCTGCTGAGTCACCACCATGTACCCCAGGAGAGCCAACCAATAGGGCTTCTCTCTCCCGGCCACCCTCCTTAATGCGCTAAGTCACCAGGGTGGGTTCGGCTGTCTCCCTGGTCCTCATCCCATGCAGACTCCACTTCCTCAGCAAAGCTCAGGGAAGCTCTGACCAAGGTCAGCACAGGCCTGGCTTGCATCCACGTTGCCACAGTGAAGCCCCACAGGAGGTTCAAGAAACCTCCCCAGGCTTCTCATCATGGGGACCAGCTGCTTAATTCTCAAGGCCACCTTGTGATTTTTACTTGAAAGAGGGTTACAAACTTGCAGGTGGCAGCAAAGTAATATCCTTTTTTAAAAAATGGAAGAGGATTTATTTACAGTGGAATGAGGAATGACCTGGGCCCCATAACTTATTTCTCTATTATAAGATAACAAAAAGCCAAATTCTTCATCAACCTTTACAGTCAAATAATGATTATTATTTTACAAATTATTTTAACACAACTGATACCCAAAGGGGAGACACACAAATGTGTAGCCTCTGATTACGAACCTCATAACCTCAATCTAGAATGTCTGCGTGACAAAGAGTCCTAAAGAAGGGTGGGAATCTGTTTATGCAAGAATAGGCCACTATGAAATGTAGGATCACAGATAAGCTGAATGCTCAGGCACTAAATCATCAAGAACAATGTAAAGCTGATTCCTAATCATGTGCAAGCACAGACCTCTCAAAAAGTTTTTTTTTTTTTTTTTTGGTGTTCCCCCAGTCACTCTCCACTAACACTGCTGAAGATTTCTGACCACTACCTGTGAGAACACAGCACTACAGAAACCTGCTATCACCAGTTCAATGGTCAGCTCACTGAGGATGTGGATGAGTCAGTTTTCAAAAACTGGACGTGCCATGTGCTCAGCACAGAAGTTAACAAATGTTCAAAGACTAATTGATGCTCTGAGAATATGTTCTCTGAATGGCAAAGCCTGTAGATGCTAGTAACCACAGTTACCGCCAAGGTTAGAAAAATCTACACTAAATTCAAGAAAAAAAAATTCCCACTCCTTCGACCTCAAAGCATCTTGGTAAACCCAAAGAATTATTTAATTTTAACATTTCTTTTCAGTACCCAGCAAACCACCTTTGGGATGTGCCTGGTGTTTCATACGCATTGCTGCAGGTAAACCTCAGAAAAGTGCCTGTGAAGCGTAAGAAACAGGAATCAAGATAATTCAATCTGTTAAATACTTTTAATTCTTACTATTTTCGTACCATATGGTTTGCTTTCACCCATAAAATTGGGCCTTCCTTTCAATTTAATGTCTTTCACGAAATGTGGAAACTGTCGATAATGGAGCTTATTCATAGTACGCTCAGTTCTTTTTCAGGTCTATAAATTTTGTCTTTCATTTGCGGAGGAAAAAGAAAGCCAGTCTCTCAGCTGGCTGGACAAAAAAAATGAGATACTGAGAAACCAAAAAGTGCACTTTGCTACGCTGTGTATCATGCCACGTTCACCCACAGTGCAAACACTATTCCACCCACAAATGACAGAAGGCAACCTACTGCACTGGAGACGGAGGGCATAGTTCCCTTCTTGAATTTGCTGTGAAATTATGAAAGTGACCTGCTGCAAGAAGGCAGAGGTGGTGCCTCTCTGAACAAGGGTGGTGGTGGATCTGGTCAGGAGCCTCTTGGGGAACTAGGAGTCATGGAAGCACCCATCCCTCGAAGCCCTGCCCAGTTTCTGCCCCTCCTGTGAAGACCCCCTCCCCACCCTGCCAGAGTGGTCATCAATGCTGCAGCACGGCGGAGGCCGCACCTTGCCCTTGATCCCAGAGAGAACATCCTTCGGGTGTCTGACCTTTCAGATCTGTATGTCTCAACTTTCCAGTCTGACTGTAAATTTCCCAGGGTCAATGCCCTGTGTTTAGAAATTCTCCATATTCAAACAGTACCCACTGGCATGGAAGGGCCTGTCATACTGGCTGGAGGACTAAATTTAACTGCCACTTCCCTATTATTCCACGTTTGTTTAAAATGAAACACATTACTCATTATAAAGGAAGACAGATTTTTTTTTTTTCAGGTAAATCACTTATCGCTAAGCTTATTTTGTAAGTTTAATTCCCAGTGTTCAGTGTTTCAGCTTCCTCTTAAAGATACAGATGCAGAGGTTCTAATCAATATTATGTAGATGTGTCCTTCACAATAAAAAAAGAAAACAGACAGGATGAGTCAATTACAGATTTGATAAACCTATCTAAAACTAAATTTTTGTGGGTACCCCCAATTGGAAGAGAAACCAACAGCCTTTCCAGGATCTGATTTTCAAAATTGTATTTCTGATATAGATCAATTTTCTGCCCGCAGCTGCAGGCAGGGATGGATAAAGGTTATACAGACAGTTCTGTTCTATGTCTACCAGCAAAATGCGACACCATATCCTCCACGATCTGCTCCCCAAATTCAAGATATGCTGGGTTCTGGGTGAACGTACAACAAACATATGAGAATAGCCTTCTGGGGTTACTTAGCCATGTGCTCTTTGCCCTTCTCTTCCTCCTCGTCTTGGTCTACCTTAGCAGCTATACCATCAGCTAGATGTGCATGGTCATGACCATGACTACCATTAACTGCATTGACCAACTACACAGCGCAATCTATGCTGCAGTATTTGCTCCAAATGATACCATGCTCCACAAAATGTAAGAAGGAATCACAAACAGCCTAGAGGATCTTCTTTTTAAACCTCATATGGAATAAATATAAACACCAGGATCTAGAGGAATCAAAAGTGACATTACCCTAAAGAAACTGAAGATAAAAATACCCTTCCCCCCACCTCCCCCAAATCCACCATCAGATGTTTTCCATTCATGCACAAATGCCTCTCCAGGGCTTGCTTTTACAATGGTAGGTCATTGCTGGCAACCCACCGAGGGCCTAATCAAAACGTGAGGACATCTGTCACGCTCACATTTCATGTCAAAGCTCTGCTGAAACACTTGAATCTGAACCACTGCACAATGGATTTTTTAAGTGATACAAGTCTATGGTATTGTGACATCAAAGAGCATTTCAAGGGCACCCATAAATGATGAAAGAATTCTATTTCGATAACTTCGTGCAATATGTCTGATGTGTATAATCAATAGATATAAAATCTCCTACTGGAGGGACGCCTGGGTGGCTCAGCGGTTGAGCATCTGCCTTTGGCTCAGGGTGTGATCCCAGGGCCCTGGAATCGAGTCCTGCATCGGGCTCCTGCATGGAGCCTGCTTCTCCTTCTCCCTCTGCCTGTGTCTCTGCCTCTCTCTCTGTGTCTCTCATGAATAAATAAAATCTTCAAAAAAATAAAAAAATAAAATCCCCTATTAGCATTATATGTATACTCTGTCCACACACATATTCCCTGCCACGTTCTGAAATACGGAAATGAGAAGTGCGCTGAGATCTGTGACGCAACGTGTTCTGTTCAGTTACTATCCTTTTAAATATTTGCCATCTTTCTCCTTTTTTTTTCCTTACCTACTGTGGTGGTAGAAACAAAAGGTTGTTCTTTTGGCAGCTCAACATCAGGAGAGTTTTCTTTGTGAAGTAGAGGAGTTCAGTTGTCCAATGATACAGGCAACTGGCATCACCCATGCTCCTCTCTTCCCCAGTTAGTACATGGCTGAGAGATTTCGATCTCACCAAGCACTTGCTCAGCTGCAACATTTTAGTTTTTCATTTATAAATGAAAACAATACACATTAGGTGGTAACTAGTTTTTTTGTGTGTCATCCATAAAGAATATTACTGTTACCGGATGGGCAAGAAGAGAAACAACTCTAACCATCCTCACTGTGAGAAGAGTTCTTTCCCTGTATGAAGCCACCTCCCTGGCATTATTATAGATGCCTCTCCCTCATCCAAACTCCAAAGATAACTGCAGGCCTGGGCACTAAATATTTGTGGGAAGCTGGAAAGGAAAGGACAATAATGTGCTTTTTAAATTTTTTTTTTTACTCTTTTTAAAAGATTTTTATTTATTCATGAGAGACACAAAGAGAGAGGCTGAGACACAGGCAGAGGGAGAAGCAGGCTCCTCGCAGGGAGCCTGATGGACTCCACCCTGGGACCGCGGGATCACGCCCTGAGCCAAAGGCAGACACTCAACTGCTGAGCCACCCAGATGTCCCAATAATGTGTTTTTTTAAATAGAGCTGAGGAGGGGGCACCTGGGTGGCTCAGTCAGTTAAGCAACTGCTTTGGCTCAGGTCATGATCCCAGGGTCCTGGGATCGAGCCCTGCATCAGGCTCTCTGCTCAGTGGGCGGGTCTGCTTCTCCCTCTGCCTCTCTCCCTGGCTTGTGCTCTCAGTCTCTCTCAAATAAATAAATAAAATGTTATATAAATAAATAAATAAGCAAGCAAGCAAGCAAGATGAGGGGTTACACAGTAGAGATGGGATGACAGGGGGTCTCTCTTGGGTGACCACTCAATTCTAGGGCCAAGGCTGCATCTTTGAGGGGCGAAGAGGAAGAGTCAGTGGGTGCTGCTTGGGCATCCCTGGCACTACTGACGGGGGAGGCGGTGGCGTGTATGTGCCCATCCTGGCCCCAGGGTTGCTGAGGCAAAGACTAGACATGCCTTGGGAAGGTGACATGTTACATTTGATAGGAACAAATTTTCTATACATGGAGAAAAGGGATAACAGCAAAGAACGACAGCCTGAAAGTGATTTTTAAAGGCTAACACAGGACTAGGGTGAGTTAGTGAACCATGTAAGCGCCACACAGGCTACTGGCTCCCACGGGATCTCTCTCCAAGCAATAGCTCACCTTGAAAATGAAAAGCAGCAGGAAGCCAAAAGAGATACAGGAGACTAATAGTCTGTTATATTTATTTCTAATATTGATTGAAAAAGTAGATTATATTCTATGTGCCAGACACTTAATATACATCATGTCATATAATCCTATAGGAATCTTGTAAAATATATACCATCTTCTCTATTTTACAGCTAAAGAAAAACCTTGTAGTAAAAAGGTTGAGTGACTCACTCAATGCCCCCCTAAGAGTGCATGCGCATTTCAGGCCTGACAGAGCTTCCGGATGAAGGCCCTGTGCACCTACTGAGAATGCTTGGATTTTATAAGTACTTTTTAACACAGACCAGGGATCAGTAAACTTTTTCTTAGAGAGCCAAATACTTAGTATTTTAGACTTTACGGGCCATATAGGCCCTGCTGCACCCACCCTGTTAACACACTAAGACGGCCACAGACAGTATGTAAAGAGATGGCGCGTGTCTGTTCTCCCACAAAACCAGATGCCAGTTTGCCAATTCCTGATCTAGAACAAGGGGTGACAAGCTGCAACCCCGGGCCAGATCCAGCCCACTGTGGGGTCTGGAAACAACGCTTTATTTATGATCTAGATCTAGCCCATCGTCTAGACCACTTCTAGACAGGTGAAGGGTAACTCAACAAGCCAAACTAATGTCCTGGGTTCACAGAAACATTCTTGGGAACATCCAGTTCTTTGCTCTGAACTTCCTTCACAGTGATCTGATTCCTCATCTATGTGTGGTCCAGCCCTCCAACTGGGAGAGCCCTGATAAACACCTGCTACCTCACCGGTGACCTCTCATTGCAAAGGTACAGAGATAATCTATGTCCTCAATCAATAAATGATTCCATTCCTGGGAGACTTAATGCCTTTGGAGAGGCAAAACAAAAATTTTCTGGAAAAACAAAAATGGAGACTCTTAACCTGAAAGGATGGGTGGCCAGAGACTGAGCTTGTGGTGCCATGACAATTAAGCAGTTAAGTCACCCATTTTAATATTGTACGGAGGGTCTTATCTGTGCCAGACAGAAGTACACATGAACATCAGACGGAAAAGACGGACTCGCAGCACTTGAGTCGAGACTTTGTATAGAGCAAATGTGTGTTGTCACTTGGAATGTCATGAGACTGAGAGAACCCATAACCCACTCTTCTGCAGTAAGATCCCCCCACAGGGGACTCCGGCTTCCTGTTGACAGGGGCAGCTCTGGAAGCAGAGCCTGCGAGCTCTAGGAGGGCAAGGACCATCCCTGGCTCCGTGCCCAGGGAGAGCGAGAACACCAAAACACCTGTCACCAATATTCCTGTGGATTCCCTCCACGGCTCCTAACAAACCAGGTGGCAATAGCCCAGCGCAGAAGTCAGATTTTCCAACTCTCACAAGTGCTCCATACCTGGACTGTCTGGTAATCGGAAGCATCGATGCCTTTCACGGTAACCTCTCGGAAGACTCTTGGCTCCAGTTCCTCTTTGGTGAGGTCACAGTGATAAATTATACCTAGAAGGAAGCAGAAGTCCTGGTTTAGTCCGCAAACTCACTGGATACCAGGTGGGCAAGGATCACCTGGCACAACTGGATGCTATGAAGAGCAAGAGAAGGACCTCGGTATTCTCTGCTGCCGTGTAAGTGCTTAGAACAGTCTGGTGCGTGGGGTGCTATGTAAGCGTTCACCTTTCATCATTGCCACCACATGTGGCCTTCCTTCTTGCAACCATAATCTGTGTGGACATTTTAGAAGATTTCATAGCATCGTGTTGAGCATGAGAAGAGGTGAAAGACGTCACAGTGAACTTAACAAGTCTTCCCTCTGCCACTTAGGAGTGCAGGTCAAGGAAGATGGGAGATTTCACGTAGGGTCATTTCACCTGCGAGGTGAGTACGATGGAAAACTCAAATGATCTACCCAAAATCAACAGCCGAGCAGGGTCTCTTGATGGGAACTGTGGGGCTCCAGATGCCGGACACTCACCTGCCCGTGGACACACATGTGGACAGCAATTAGGGGCCCAAGATGATCAAATACCATTTGAGAGTTGCTTTTAAAATTTTGTTTATCCCTTTAACTGTGCACAACACAAATTAGTGAATACACACCAAGAATGCCAGCTTATTTAATCACTAATTAAAATTCCATTTCCTGAGTTTAATGCTATTACGTCCTACCACTTAAGAACTAAATCAAAGAAACAAGTAAAATGAGTGGTTACTATTTGAAAACGACACTGAGGTGGTTTATGAAACAGAATTAGTCATCCAGAGTGGCTGGTGTGGAAACAGCCCTCCCACACAATACTTTAAACATACACTGTCAAATACATGAAAAATCGATTTAGTGATCCCAATACTTGCTGGAAAACTAGAAACTAAACAGTACTTCCACAGGGCGCGTTCAAAATGATTGATCACGTATTACAAGGGTGGCCTGCTTTCTTCTCAAATCCTCTGCTCTGTGCCTGTACTTCATTAAGAGATGAGAAACACCCTGCACCCCCAAAGGCCAAGAGTAACACGTTTACATTCATTACTAGCATAACTGCGGATCCTATGAATGTCATTGTAAGTCTCATGCTTATAGACAAACTATTTTAAGGTATTATAATAGGAAGTATGATGAATATGGACAAAGAGAAGATAAGTAACGTGACCAAAGTACTAGTTTAAGTCATGCTGTCTGTTGAAATACATCAAAACACATGAAGTACTTCCAAACTACACTCTGGGCATACTTTCTTTGGGCACACATTCTAATGTACTGGATATACCGAATACTGTCCTTGCCTAGATGAATGTAATCTTGAGGGCGAGGCTATTTTCAGATATATGTTAATTTTTGAAAAGCTTCTTGATCTGTGTATACTTGACCCCCCTTCCTCAAAATACACACAAAAATCTGAATCCTTAAAAACAAACAAACCAAACAACCAAACAACTAACAAAAAAGACTGCAGACCAAGCCTGTGGGGTTTGAGCCCCTGACAAACCCTGGTAGCAGCCTGGACCACAGCGAATGACAAAGGACCCGACAGCCAGGACTGCTACCTCTCACAGGTGCAGGGTCAGTGACCTTACACAAACCCCAAAGTACTGGAATACAAATTCCTTTGTGGAAGAATGAATAGGAAATGTACTCTAAGTGCCTGTTTATCTGGAAAAACTAAGGCATCACATTCTCTAAGAGCAGAATGAAATAAGTATGCAACAGAGACTGGCTATCATTCAGGGAAACAGTGCCGAGAACCTGACTCCTATCCTCCTGTCCCGTGCAGAAGAGTCACCGTCGGGGAGGCTGGGTTAGACCAGAACGTTTGAGCAGTACTTTCTTTTTACAGATCCATCTGGGTTAGCTTAGATTAGCCCAATGCACATTCATATAATGTGAATTCCTATTATCTAATGATATTTGTGTCCTATCCAACTTGGCTTGGTAAGTCCAAGGGGGAGGTGGGGTTTAGAGAAGACCTCTTAGAATCATAAAACTGGAGAGGACTGGTTAGGTGATCTCTAGGAAATAAATTTCCACGTTTGGAGGTGAAAGAGAGAATTGGGCTATGGAAGTCCCCTAAGGCCAGAGGAGGTGTCTGGACTTAAGGAGATGTGTATCCTGATGGACACAGTGGTTTAACAAAGCCGTTCTAGTAATAGGAAGGAGACAGGGATGGTCAGCTCGTATATTCCCAATAATCCAAAATAAATGTGAAGAGGTAAAAGAAATGGGAGTCTGAGTTAAGAGGAAGGGGAAACTCTGGGATTGAAACTGTGAAAGAAGAATCAGAGGCTCTGAAAAACTGGATATGTACAGAGAAAGCAAAAGAACCTTCTAAAAGATAACCCATCTAAACCCACCTGTATAGGGTGGGTTTTAATGTTATTAAAAAAAAAAACATAAACGGAAACTAAAAGTCTTAAAAATGTTTGCGCTCCTTGGTATTTACACAAAGGAGTTGAAAAGTTATGTCCACACAAAAATCTGCACACGGATGTTTATAGCAGCTTTATTTGTAATTGCTAAAACTGGGAAGCTTCCAAGATGTCCTTCAGGAGATGAATGTGTAAATAAACCATGGTACATCCAGACAATGGGATATTATTCAGGGCTAAAAGAAATCAGCTATCGAGCCAATGAAAAGATATGGAGGAAACTTAAATGCTTAGCACCAAGAAAGAAGCCAATCTGAAAAGACAAAACTGGAAGCAGTAAAAGGATCAGTGGTTGCCAGGGGTTGGAGCAGGGAGGGGTGAATTTAGGGGAGCACAGAGGATTTTCAGGGCAGTGAAAATATTCCATAGGCTATTATAATGATGGATACATGTCATTATGCATTTGTCCAAGCCCACAGAATGTTCGACAGCAATGGTCAACCATAATGTAAACAGGGACTCTGGGTGATTACGATGTGTGAATGTAGATTCATCACTTGTAACAACTGTCCCACTCTGGAGGGCGGAGGATACTGATAATGGGGAAGGCTGTGATGGGGGGACAGGGGTACATGGGAAATCTCTGGTACCTTCCCCTCGGTTTTGCTGTGAACCTCAAACTGCTCTACAAAATTAAGACTTAAATTCTTTTTTATTTTTTATTTGGCTTTTTATTTGGCTTTCCCAAATAGCCTAGCAAAGGCTTCTTTGCTCATTCCTGTTTCCCAGAGAGATGCACCTGGGGCTTGCTACATGGATTATTACAACATGTAAGTCTGCCTGGAGCTAACCTTGGACAACCTTCTGAGGTTCCATGGGATACAGAATTAATCAGCTCAACCACTAAGCTGTTTTGGCTGCAAGGAATAAGTGCATCATGTTCCAAATTGCCCTGGCTGCTCGTTTTCTCCCAAGTTTGATTCAAGGTACAAAAGTTCTAAATAGCTTGGGCTCAAGACACCTGGTCTTCACCGTGGGCCTCTGTGGGAAACAAAGTCAGCTGGTGCCCACCGGGCAGATGCAACCACCACATGCCTCGAACAGCTGGAGCTGGAATTATTTTTTGCTCCGAGGCTTTACTTATAATTTACTATCTCTGCTGTTGACTACAGTTGTAGACAGGCAATCTTCAGAGACCAGGGGAAGACAGCCTCTGGAACGTCTGTGCGTGGATGGATACACACACACATGCACTGGCAATTCTTGATTTGAGAAATCCAGTTTAATGAGCTGATGATGGCTGTTTTTACTTTGGGCCAGAAGGCCTGAGTCTAGAAGCCCCATTTCTCTGGTTTAAGATATCCTCTCATGCATTAAAGGGAGAAAAGAGAAAGATGGAAGCAAAACGAGTAAGAAGAGACAAAGGCATTACGACAACAAATTAAAGCTTGTTCAGAAACTGCCCGGCGGTATAGAGCTTTTCAACTTCTCAAACTTCACAGCCATAATAGTCACAGATAGTGTGTTTCATTGCCTGGCTCGGAACCCATCCCTTTACACGAGGACAGTGAGCCCTTTCTTCCCCGGTGCTCATGAGCTTACTCCTGAAACGAATGCCCACGCGGAGTCATTGAAGGTTTACAGGCCTTCAGGGACTCTGGCTTTTACCAAAAAGGGGTAAGTCACCCCTACCCTCTTTTCCTCACTGCCGTTTATCCGTTTAAACTGTTTAAGCTATGAGATTTTCCAAGGAAAATTTCTGGAACCAGTGTAAGCTGGGGAAATAAATGGTGAAGCCTGCAGTAGTGGGTTGGGAATGGTAATCTGGAAGAAATGGGTTTTTCTTGGTTCCTGTCCACTGGCCTCCAGTGTGCCCCAGGGCAGAAGATGGGGGGGGCATAGGATACCCTGGCATGGGATCCCTGACCTGTCAGTTTCTGACTCCTGGCACTGAGCAAGACTTCCACACGGTTGTGGGCACTTTTCTTAGCCCCCCTGGATCCTCTGGAAGGCACATGGGAAAGTAAAGCTTGCTAGGTGTTCCGGGAATACCATCAGACCTACTTATAGAAGAACATCACTCTTTTGGTTTCAGTAACCCTGACAGCAAGCTGCCAGAGTGATAAGGTTACACACACACACACACACACACACACACACACATAGACGAAGCGTCACTGTCATCTGGCCAAACCCCATGTAGACCCACTTGTACAGGGTGGGTTTTAATATTATTAAAAGAAAAAAAAACATAAATGGAAACTAAGACAAGTCTTACAAATGTTTGCACTCCTTGGTATTTACACAAAGGAACTGAAAAGTTATGTCCTGAATATGACGTAAGAGCCACTTTGGCACCTGCCTAGTTCTCTCCCCTATGTCTGTTCACTTTGCCAGGGACGGAACCATTGCCACGAAGCCGGATGGGACCAAAAGGGTTATGAAGGACCTTGAAAAACAAGGAAAGTACAGAAATGTTTTCAGCCAGATTGCTTTTAAGATAGGGTCTGCTCGGTCAACTGCAAGCTGCCAACTGAGCCAGGCTCCTGGGACAAATCAGAGTGTGTGTGTGTGTGTGTGTGTGTGTGTGGCTTTGGCTACAGCGAAAGCCGCACAGCCAAGTGGAGAAGCAGGAAAAACCAAAACAGCAAATGAGCATGACCAACTGGAAAAAAGTTAAAATGAGAACTATGTTTACTTTGGGGAAAACTAATCCATACCACAGAACATGGTATCATAATGTATAAGCATGTTTTTTTTTTTTTTTTCTTTTCCCTTGAACCGAGTAACAAGTTTTTTCCATATGATGTAAGACTATACTTTTAGAATTATATCTTAATTCAGTTTAACGACAGCACGAAATACTGTCAGCCTGTTTTAGAAAATGGGTTTTTTAATGTCAGATAGTACTACAGATTTTTATTTTATGCTTTTAGCTACTCTGCACTGTGTGTGTCCTGATCCATATAGACCAAAGGCTGAATCTCAGGTTGTATGTGCTCATACTAATTTTTTAAATCAACCTAGAACACCAGTTGGTCCTGTCCCCAGAGACTCAGGATATCAGATGAATGAGTGTGCCGTTTTAGGCACCACATTTCCCCGTGTTCTAAGCATCTGTTTTACTGTTTTATTCTCATTATGTAATTCTGGCTATAATACAGCATATGGGATTTTCAATAACACAGCACTACATTTCCATTTCCCCAAAGAAACCCAAACACTGGTCTGATTTTTAAGCTGGGTAACCCTGGTGAAAAGATGCTCACCTGGAGATAAAAAGGAAGTAAACTGATAGAAGATTTCGGTGTCCTTCTTCTGACCGCTGTACCCCACAATGCTGCCGACCTCCAGTGGGAAGGTCTTGAGGAGAGCACCGGTGGCCAGGTCGTGAAGCTGCAGAATGTTCCTCACGTCATGAAGGTAGCATAACACCAAAAAATTAGACCTGACGCAAGCAACCCATTCTGAAAAGGTAAGGATAGACAAAAGCTAATGTACCTTTCAAGGTAGTGAAAAGCGTACTTATTTCATTGGAAAATAGCTCTTGAACTGTCATCCATTGTGCCATGCAGCAATGAGACCTGCAAAATGATTTTATAACCAGATGTAATCGTTCATCTAGTTCCAACATATTCCTTCAGTAAATGATCCTTACTGTCCTGTCCGGAGGAGACAAAATATTCTAGAAATATTTTGTGATACAGATAATCCTGCCTACTTATTCTGTGTCCAGTATCATAGTATAGGAGGTAAAGGAAAACAACAAAAACCAAGTCATGATCCATGTCTATCAGGACTGTTGATTTGACAAAAATATATTACACCCCGGGTATGTGCCAGATACCCTGTCAGGTGCTGGAGAAACCAGCAGGAAGATGATGTCACTTCTGCCCTTAAGACACAAGCACTTAAAAACACAGGTAGTAACATGGGAGCAGAGGTAAGTGAGAGGCTCATTGGGGAGCCCAAACACAAAAGAGCCCTTAAGCAAGCGCTGAAGTGCATCCTGAGTACAGGGGTGTGAGGTGACAGGTGCCCAGGGTGGTGTCTGAGACAGGACAGCTCTCTGGGGGATGAGGTGGTGGGAGGACAGGCAACTCAAGGAACGAGAGCCAGGACTGGAAATGGAGAGAGAGAAAAGGAATATTGAAGGACCAGCTGCGAGGAGGGGCGGGGGTGGGGGTGGGGGGAGATGGCCTTAGAGTTTTAAAGAAAGTACGGGATGGGGGAGAGAAGAGAAGTAAATTATTTCTGTCAAGGAATAATCACTCTGTGTTAACGATGGGCATGTCAGAATTAAAAACAAGACAGAGTGAATACGAAAAAGACAAGGTGATTTGTAGACTGTCATTAATAAAAGCTCTGACTTTATGGCTGTACTTTATGACTCATCTCTACTTTTTATTCTCCATAGGGCATTCTGTGCTGATGATATAAGAGCAAATTCAACAGTGCTTCTCTTTGAATTGATGAGTTCTGGTGAATACTGAAGGTTTCCTCTTTCTAGTCCAAAGGACTTATAACCTTAGAGAAGGAAGATTATAAAAATATATCACCTCCCAAAAATCTCCAAGCATTGATTTCCATCTCACTCGATCTACGGGTGAAAGAGAATGTCACCTTAAGACACAAGTAAAAACCACGTCTTTGAGACTTCAAAAGGTGGAAAACTCACATGCCTGGGGAAATATTTCTATCTCTGATAGCTCCCTAAGTGGGGATCATTACTGGGTGCAACCTGACTTGTCCTGAAAAGCTCCCAGGGCACCTCCATGAAGACTTATGTCACCAGAGGCTCATGTGGACCCACCAAATATGAAGTCACCAATTCATGTGGCACTTAGGAAGCACTCACTATATGCTGGCTCTTACCACCCCGGAGAGACATTCTTTCTCAGTCTGGACAGAAGCCATCAGGCTACTGAAGTCACTACAAACCAGATTTCTCACATGAAGATGTTAAAGGAAATGGCCAAAACCCTGTTCGTTGACTCATGGATCCCTCATCCAAATAGAACTGGGGGTCAGGAAGTAAATGGAAGATTTTGAGGAAACAGGTGGGGGAATTTGCTTGAAGAGAGCCCCCGCCATGCTCCAGGTCCCTCTCCCCCGAGGCAGGACCGCAGCTAATGAGAGAGCCAAACCTGAGAAGCTAAAGAGACTATGACTGAACCTAATCTAGAAGCCAGGGGGAGGATCTGGGTTGCACTACTGCCTCAGAATTCCAGGTGTGGGTTTTGCAGGAAAGAGGAGGTGTGGGGTCGTCTTGGGGCAGTTCCAATAGAACTGCCTAGAAAGATATAGAGACATCAGTACAGAAGAAAGTGGTAGAGTGCAGCCAGATGCCCAAGGGCTGAGGAGAATCGCAAGCAAACACCCAGAGGAGCGCTTCTTCCAGGGTCAAGGGAACTGCAGAAGCAAGGGCCCAGCAGCAGGAAGCCATCCCTGAGGCAGTCAGTCGTCTACCTTCTGCCCCTATGCAAGGCCAGGCTTAACGTGCCAAGCACGGGGCATACTGCCTTGAGCCAGGTGAGAAAGAGTCCCTTACCCTTCCGGAAAATGAACCTGGACCTGTCTGGCTCAAAACTTGTGCCTTCATTCACTGAAAAACACATTAAGAACTGCTTTATCTTAAACGGTGCCCCTCTGCAGATCTCAAAAGGAATTGTTTTCCTAATTTTGTATCTTATACCTTCACAATTTGGGAGGGCCCCAGATTTTACCCTATTCAACGCACCAGCAGAAGTTCACCTCCAACACGTAAACTCTTCACTGGCTTGAAGGTACTGGGCTCTCCTTTCGTGTAAAAAATAACTGTAGCAAAATTAGTGAGTCTTATTCTAATCAAATCAGCTTTCAGGCAATGAATAATTTATAAAGCAGCATTATCGTTTTTGGAACATCACAGAGAAAATGAATAGGAGGGAACTTCAGAGCACTCTGTGAAACAACTGCTGGAGGGAGGTTCTCAAGTGGCTAACGGGGCTCAGTGCACACAGCAGCAACCGCAGTGAGTTTCAACAGCATCTGACAACAGTCTCCTCTCTTCTAGTGAGAGGACCATAAGTCCACTCTGAGATCCACAACAGGTGTACTACCAACAGCCAAAGGGTATTCAAAAAGCTAAAAGCTAAGGATTCTAATCTAAACAGTTAAAAAAAAATTAAATGTCAGTGATGGATTATTAAACAGTAACTACACAGTGAGTCAACTGATGGTAAAAAACGAAACAAAACAAAACAAAAACACACAAAAAAACAAGAGAAACACAATAAACTACCTTTGAAAGTCTGGATTCATACTCTAGA